>NC_055996.1:102242838-102371873 GCF_018446385.1 Zingiber officinale
TGCGATTCAACCGAGGTCGTCAAATCTATATTTTTCGATGGCTCATCGGTAAAAATTCTTCCCCTCTCTGAAAATTTTATTAGAATTTGTCTTCTCAATTTTTCCTTAGAATATTCTTTTATTCATATACAGTAGGAAACGAACAAATACTGGTGCTGGACCCTCCAATGCTAGTACAGACCCTAGGTTTCCCACAGACGAACTTAGGATTAAGTTTGAGTCAACCATTTATAAGGCCATTAGGACTACCTGCATAGATAGATCGTTTTTCTAAGGTCATGTCCCTCCGCTTTAGAGGTTATAGGCCACTATAACTTAAGGAACCTTGTCGAATGTACCAGTCCAATAAACATAAGTCTGTGTGCCGAATTTTGCAATAACCAAGTGAAAGTAGACGATCTCACCTATACCACTAGGGCAGCAGACACTGATATCGTATTTTCCCCTACGACTATCCGAGAGTTTTTAGAGTTGCGTCCATCTACTTGCTCCTTTTTGTGCTATCCTCCGAGGGATCTACCATTCGAAGATCCCTACTCACATATTACTCTCGATACGATTTATTCGTATTTTTTTGGGGGAGAGATAGATCCCACTGTGACACAGTTTAGGTCAGTAGAACTTCGGGTCCAGGACTACGCTCTTTATAGGGTTGTAGTCCTTTGCATTTTACCACTGACTACTCGGGACATCGCTGTGATGCGCCCATTCCATTCGTTCTTACTTTATGCCCTAATTCATAGGTTAGACATTGACATCAGCTGACATATCTTCTCCACCATTATCTACTCAGCTGGATTCATGACTGATAGTCGAGTCCATATGCCATTTGGTCACATTCTGACAGCCTATATGTCCTCGTTGCACATTGATGTCACTAGAGGAGACGTTGCCCATATGACCGAGTTCGATGTTATAGCCGCTCGGAACTTTTCCCTAGCCGGTATCCAGATAGATAGAGATGACGGGACTATGTCTTGGCGGAGGGGGGCACAGCACCAGCCCGATCCAGACGCACAGGTGGACGAGTTCATGCTCGCACTATTTCCAGAGGAAGCCGCTCCGGCTCCACCACCGCCCCCAGCTCGAGCACCACGTCACGCTCATCGCTCTCTAGCCGACCGTATGACCGAACTAGAGAGAGCTATGGCGAGTCTCCAGCAGGAGAACTCTGACTTTCATCGGGACATTCGGCGAGAGGTAGCCGAGTTACGAGCTGCCGGGGATACCCGACACACTGAGCTGATGGCGCTTCTCCGATCCTTGGGGTCTGGACCACCCCCTTCATCTTCTCAGTAGATCTAGTTATGACTCACTTCTGTAGCTACACTACCTGTAAATTATTTTGGATCTATCTAGTGGTATTTCAGACTTACATTGAATATGTTCTATCTTGATAGGCTAGGATCTTTCAAAAATACTTTCAAAAATGATTTTACCAACTTATAAGTTAAAACGGTATGTTTTCAAACTTTCCATTTTTAGACTTTCAAAAACAGTTTTGGCCTTAGACTAGTTTTACATCCTTAGAAAGCATGTACCCATAGGACTAGTTTTTGAGCATCTCACCAGCACCTTAGGCTTACCTTGCTTGTGTTTGACAAACATAGAAAGGGGTGAGATGCATAGGCAAACTGTCTGGACTTAAGATGCTTATTTCAGTGCATCAGCATAAGTCTGGACGTTAAATACAATTCAGATATTAATCAGATTAAAGTTAATCAGTCAAGTCAAACACTGACTGGTTATAATTAACTTAATCTGACTAACCAAGTGAAAGCTACTATCTTCTGGTAGTTAGTTAGTACCTAATTGGTTAGACAGCTGGTTAAAGATAAGTGTCAAGTTCAGGGGGAGAAATTAATGTGTGCTTGAAAATTTTTTTTTACATCTATGTTAAAACTAACTTATTTTTAAAACACCAGTTTTCAAAAAGTTAAATTTAACTAAGTTTAATCCCACCTAATTTTTAAACCTGATTTTAAAAGTTCAAATTTAAACTTCTTCAGTTTTGTAACATATGCTTGAAAATTCAACTTTCCAAACTTAGCTTTTATCAAATTAGCCTTTAAAATTTTTAGCAAAAATTTTACTTCTTGAAAAATTATTTTTACTTGCTTAATCTTTGCTTTGTTTCGAAAAATCGAAGTTGAAAATTTACCTTTAAATTTGAAAAACCTATTTTGAAAATTTTTACACGCTTGAAAAGTTACACTTGATTACCTTTAAATTTATACTTTTCAAAATTCAACTTGTCTCCCCCAAGTCAACTTGACTATTTTTTTTAACTTGGTGTTAAAAATTGTACTTTTATCTTTCAATTTTTGAACCAAACTTAGATATGTTTCAAAATTTGATTACCTTTTACAGTAACTCTTCACTATGATTGTTTACCCATGCTTATTTTTGATGAATGCCAAAGGGGGAGGGTTAGGTGGTTAAGTTAGCTAAACCAGAATTGAAAATACAAACTAACTTAAAAACCACATAAATGCATGTTGTTTCTTGCATATGTTTTCACTAACTTAACCAGGTTGTCATTCTATCAAAAAGGGGGAGATTGTTGGTGCGGTTAGCACTAACGATTTAACCCAGGTTTTTATGAATGACAAATAGGTTAAGTTAGTTTTGTTGTTGTCTGACACTTTGATCGAGTGTGCAGGAGAAGTCCAGCTAGGTCGACGGGCTGACCGGATAGCTGGCGAGAAGTCCAAGCGGGTCGACGGGCTGACCGGACGCTTGGCGAGAAGTCCAGCTAGGTCGACGGGCTGACCGGATAGCTGGCGAGAAGTCCAAGCGGGTCGACGGGCTGACCGGATGCTTGGCAAGAAGTCCAGACGAGTCGACGGGCTGACCGGACATCTGGTAGGTAAGTGAGGTAAGTCACTGGAGGGGAGTGACGGTGAGGACGCGTTCCCGGGAAGGGGACATTAGGCGTCGATCCGGCTTAGATCCATTTCGGATGTCTAAGTCGAGATCGTGACTAGATTCCGGTCTCGGAAAGACGGAATCTAAGTCATACTCTTTTTATCCACCTATTGAACTTTAACTGTGCTAACAATCTGTTTTACAGGATGTATATTTGCCTCGGACTAACTTTGTTTTGCAGGAAAAGGGAGTTTTCTGAAACAAGGTGGTCCGGGCGCCCGGAGGGAATCCGGGCGCCCGGAAGGCGAATTCTATCCAGCCGAGTCGTCGCCACGTGGAGCATCTTGGTTTGAACAGTTTCGTCACATTCCAGGCGCCCGGAAGGAATCCAGGCGCCCGGAACAGCATATAAAAGAAGCCCCAGACAGGAGCTTCAGAATCAATCAATAAAGCTGAGAACTCTTCTACTACTGGTCTTGCTGCTCGACATTCAGTGCGACGCCAACAAAGCTCCGACACTACGCTCCGTTCTTTTCCTTTTTTGTCGGTATTTGTTTTTAGTTTTCATTAGCATTCCCTGTACGGTTCTTTTGTAATCATCATTTCGAATTGCTAGTGATTGCCCAACGAAAGTGGTCAAGGACCACGGGCCTTCGAGTAGGAGTCGTCACAGGCTCCGAACGAAGTAAAACCATTGTGTCTATTTTACTTTTCCGCTGCGTTTAAACTCTTGTTTTTCGAATCGATATTCACCCCCCTCTATCGAATCTAACGGTCCTACAGAAGAGAACCGACGGGCTCGATGCATCTGAGGGACGAGGTGTTACGGAAGAGTACGTGGGGGGATGAGAAAGAGGCATGCGACGTTTTCGAGGGACGAGAAGCCGGAGAGAAAGATTGCTCGAAGGCCGGAAGTTGACTTCGGGTGAGCCCTATTCTAAATGGTCGAGATCACCCAAGCGAGCAAAGTTGGAGTGGAAGATCTAAACCAATGCGAGCGAGACCAGAGTGGAAGACCCAGACCAAAAAGTCAACTAGAAGTTGACTTTCTGGTCCGGGCACCCGAAACCCTTCCAAGCGCCCGAAACCAAAAATTATCTGGAATGCGACGTGACACGTCCCATTGCGATGGAGATAAAAGTGTATCCCCTTTCAAGCGCCTGGATTCCTTCCAGGTGCCCCGACCAGGGCTATAAATACAGCCCTGGTCTCAGAAGCTTAGACAGAACACTTGTAATCATTTCTTTTTTGATTTAGCTTTCTGATCTAGTGCTTTAATTGCTGTAAAGAGGCTTCTCTGTCTGAAGGAGAGTTTAGTAAGCTTCAGTTTCCTTGAATTAACAACCTCCCTGGTTGTAACAAAGTAAATCGTTTTTGCCTCTTTTTTTAGTTTCTTATTTATTTTATGCAAATGTTGACTCTTAGTAAGCTGTAAAGTTCGAGGAAGGTTCGTTTTATTTTGCAGGACTATTCACCCCCCTCTAGCTGGTCGCCAAGGGTCCAACAATATTGATTGCCCAACGAAAGCACTGAACGAGTTCGGACCTTTAAGTAGGAGTTGTCAAATGCCTCGAACCAAGTAAAACTACTTGTGTTAGCGTTTGTATTTTCGTGATTCTTTTCCGCTGTGTATTCTTGTGACTTTCGAAAAAGCAACGAATACTATTCACCCCCCCTCCAATGTCTTAACAATCCAAAAGGAAAATTTTCGTGGCTAGGACTATTTAAAAATTTTCGAAGTACGTGGTTACTCTAATAATGTTCAAGTAACACTACAAGAAAAACCCTTATAGACATCGGTGGAACAACAACGGTTTTAAGCAAAAATCGATGTCTTTGAGTATTTTACACCGATTTTTTCAAAAACCGGTGTCTATGAGCGTAGATTTTCGCTCATAGACATCGGTTTTTTAGCCGATGTCTATGAGCGCCTTTTTTTTGTTAATAGACACCGATTTTAACAACGATTTTTAAAACCCGGTGTTAATGAACCAAAAATAATAATTTAATTTTTCCACCAGCTAAAATTTACAACACTTCACAAAGTTCCCTCCAAACCTAAACCAATATCGTGCCCCTTCTCTCAGCCTAAACCTAAACCTAAACCTCCGACCATCTCTCTCAGCCTCATCTCCCTCTTCCCCTTAGATCGACGCCCCTTCCTTCTTCCCCTTCGATCGACGCCCCTTCCTTCTTCCCCTTCGATCGACGCCCCTTCCTCTCCCGAGCAGGATCAAAACCACCTGCTTCGGTCCTAAGCAAAATCGCAGCATAAATCGTTCCATTCTGCCTCCTCATCCGATCCTCTCTTCCTCCTCCTCCTTCCTCTCTTTGCTCTTCCCGGCTAAGGTAGGGGCCGACGAGATCCGAACAGAGAGAGGATGCCCACGACCACCATGGCACGGTTGGTCGGCAACGTGAGGGAATCCGAAGGAAGAGAGAACATCACCGAGATCCAGGAGCTCACTCGCTTTGATGTCGACGAGCACAACAAGAAACAGGTCTTGCGCTCCTCCTAATTACTGTTTTTTTTTCTCTCCCAAAATTGGGGCTTTTTCTCCAGACCAATGTTTTTCGATCTGTCGATGTGCAGAATGCGCTTCTGGAGTTTGCGCGTGTTGTGAAGGCGAGGGAGCAAGTTGTCGCTGGAACTCTGCATCACTTGACGGTGGAGGCAGTTGAGGGAGGGGAGAAGAAGTTGTACGAGCCCAAAGTGTGGGTGAAGACATGGCTTAATTTCAAATAGGTTGAAGAATTCAAGCATATTGGCGAACAAGGTAAATCTGGCGTCAATTCTTAGCGATGGATTTGGGTTCAATTCCATCAATAAATAAAATGAAAAATAGTATTTTGAGTATCAAATTTCTATCCTCATCATTGTGCTCTATACAAAAAGATTAATATCATGTTTATGCTATACTGTATTGTAGAATAATCTAAACTAGGTTTTCTTGTTACATGTTTGTGCTGTGTATAGATCTTTACACATTTGTTGCACTTCATATCTTCTTGTGAATGTTTTTCAGTAAAATTATACAACCTGATTGTTTTTCTTATTTATTTGCTAGATCTCTGATGTTTTTAATTTTTTATTCAGAAAATTGGGTCATCTAGTCAAAGAAATGCCTTAAGGTGTGGTCTATGGTGGACAGAAATGCTCAAGGCCACGGGGCAGTTCAAGGATGCCACAAATATATTTTTTTCACATTTTTAATGAGGTAATGCTAAGCGTGTAAATAAAATGACTAAACAGTCTAAACCTGAGTGTCTAAGCATGCAGCTAATGTATATATTTCATCAGGAGCCTTCTCTTCATTAGGAGCCTTCTCTGCATGCAGCTGTGATGCTTGAACAAGCATCCTACTGCTATTTGCTTTCCATCCCACCAATGTTATGCAAGTATGGTTTTCATCTTGTTTTGTAGGGAAACCGTTACTACATTTCTGATCAGGTACTCGATTGCATGTCAAATTCATCTTCATATTGAAACTTGTGTCTCAGATATTTAAAGCATGTTCAAAGTTTTATGTGCTAATTGTAAAACATTCATTCTGTAAAATGTAGAGACAACATGCGATTCGAGCTTACAGGAATGCACTCTTCGTTTATAGAGAAAATGGTTGGAGTTATATATCTAATCATGTTCACTACAATGTTGGAAGGTTCTCTATGCTTTGTTTGTATATTTGTGCATTTATCTTTGATGCTTTTGACCTTATCTCCTTCCATTTACTTACGTGGTATTCTTTTATTGGAGTTCTTGATTTGGCTATCAAGCATATGCTGGAGGTTTTGGCTTGCAGTCATCTGTCCCTAGCCACACAAAATGTATTCCTTAATGAATTTTCCCATGTTGTCCAGGTACTTCTATAGATTCTTCCTCATGATATTTTTGTTTAGTAGTTCGTAAATCTTAAAATCTTGCTATACCTTGATTCATCAGAGCATGGGAATGAAATTTGAGGTTTACAATCTTCGACTACCTGTTATCAATATGGCCTCACTCAAAGTATTTTATCAAGATTTTTGAACTTACGCATCTCCTTCAGATATAAGTTAGTTACTTGATTTTCATTGACTTTGAAGGACTACTATTATTATATATTTTCCTAGTTTCTTGTCATGGTTATTCCTCATCCTCTATCCTTTATGTACTTTCTTTTGCTTTAGATGCTAGAACAAAAGCGAACTAATGCTTTGATTGAGGTTATGAAAATTCATAATTTTTTGTGCTCCAGAGACAAATTAATTCTTAGCGATGGATTTGGGTTCAATTCCATCAATAAGAAAAATGAAAAACAGTACTAGACATGATTTTTGTTTAAAAATTCATGCGGTCTATGAAGAATGCTCCTAAACAAGGAGACAACAACGTTAAACAAACATGTTAACAACATTTAACATCAAAATAGTGTTGTAAATACAGAAATTGATTTTCCTCATTATTATTCTTCTTCTCTGAACTTGGGATAAAAGCTACTGAGGTTCCTACACAATTGGGAGACTTTGCAAAACCAAAGTAACTAATTTATTAGGTTGAAATGATAGATAGATGAGTGATCTCAGTCTTGGCATGACTAACATTTTTTTTTTATTTTTTTATGTTCGAAACCTTTCATTTTGTTTTGTATGGTTCTCTCTAAGAGCATGGACCTAGTTATCTTTTGACAGCTGAATATGATTCTTTTACTTCATTTTTAACTGCAAATTCAACTTTCTGATACCTTGTGAACCACTGAAGATCCTTATTGCAAGCATTGAAGTAAGCATGCCTTGTTTACTTGTGCTACTTGAAAAACTATCAACATGATCACTAACCGAAGGTAACAAATTGTTTGATTCTTTCCAATTATCAGGTGATTGAAGAGTTTGCTAAGAGTCCATGTTTGGAGCACTACAAGAACCTTGGAGCAACTTAACATTTCGAATAAGATGTAGTAGGAGCATATAGAGCCTGCGTTGTGTTCTCTCTATAGAAAAACATTCTACTCTTAATTTCCCTTAATACTGGATATATGATGTAGTAAACTAAATTCTTGAGTAAATAAAAAAAATATTTAAGTACTAATGAAGTGCAGCTAGTTTGATATATTCCGAAGAAGACATTTGCACGAATGTTCCTATGATATAACATGGGAAAATACGACTGCGATATTGGAATTAACATGATATGGGAATCCATTAATGTAAGTAACATGATACTTTCTTATGTAATGCAATTTTTTCCTTTTCTTTTATTTATTTACTTATATATATAGTTGCATCTATATATGGTTGAAATTCATGTTGACTAGTTAGCATTTTAACTATTTTCCCCTTGAAATAAAAACTTGTTTTGATGTTATTGTATCATTGGAAATCATATAAATGAATTGATGCTACTCATCTTTATTGATGCTGAGGAATTTATTTACTTTTCATGTACTCTTAGTGATAAACAGTTATGTCATTTGGGTCGACTACTAATGAATTGAATTTCCATGTACTCTTAGTGATAAACAATTCCCAGGAATGATAGATATATCACTATATGATGTGGTTGAGATAAATGATGAATGTGTCTCTTTTTAAGCATTCAAATTAGTCATCTTGTTACCTGGTGCTCTTACTATTTTTTCAACTATGATTTTTGGTCTTGGTTTACTAATATATTATTTATGTGTTTTTACAGTTTACAAATCTCAAGTACTCCAGAGTTGAAATTGATGAAGTGCGGTTCGAGTGGGCTGAATGCATGCTAGATTACATTTGAGTAGGAAAGGTATTTGATTTTTGAAAACTTTGGATGATGCATGCATTTGCATGGAATGTAAATTGCGCATATTTCTTTCTGATGGTGATATTCTAGGACTTCTGCAGCATGTATAATTCTTCTGTTTTTGTTCTTTGCTGTAGTTAAGTAGACCAAATGATACTTTTGTTTGATAGATTAGAACAGTGGATGTTTTAACTCAGAAAACTAGGCATTTGAAGGTGAAAAGAGGTGAGATTAGGGAAACGAAAGGCGCAAGAAGAATGGAGCAATATAGCAAGTTGAACAGATTCTGATTCTCATAATTTAATGTAGCCTCAGCTTGATTTTTGACTCACGATGTTCTACCTTGATGCGTTGTTAAAAGAATGTTCTACCTTGATTCTGATATCTATTAGCTTTTGATGTAAAAAGAATGTTTGTGTATTTTATGGATACTGTGGTAAGAAGAATATTTATGTAATTTATGAATATTTGTGTATTTTATGGATACTGTTGAATGAAAAATATTTGTGTAATTTGTGAATATTTGTGTATTTTTTTTGTTATGTCGGTTTTTCACTATTTCGGAAATCAAATTTGTGTTTTAAAAAATACTGATATTACATCGATTTTCCACCGCTGCAAAATCGGTGTCATTAACTAATATTACATCGGTCGTATACCGCTGCCAAAACTGGTGTTATTAACATATAATATTACATTGATTTTACACCGTTGATGAAACGGTGTCGTTAAGTGATACTACACCAATTAATAACCGATTCGAACATCGGTGTCATTAAGTGATACTACACCGGTTTTAACCCAATGTCTAAAATGACAGACCTTTTACATCACCTTCATAGACATCGGTTGAAAATGTAATAGACACCGGTGGAAAACCGATGTCTATGAGGGTTTTTGTTATAGTGTAACTCAGAATGCTTGTTTATTGGATTCAAAGTTAAACTTAAATTTAACACAAGTTAAACTAAATCTTGAAATTCAACTTAACTCATCTTATAAAATTATAGAATTCCCTTGATCGAAAATATAAATAAGGTGAAATGAATAAGGATAAATAAAATTCAAAAAATTAAAATAAATAAATAAATGAAATTTAATAAATTAAAAATTAAATTAAGATAAATTAAATGAAATGAAATGAAAATAAATTAAATCAAATTAAAATAAATTAAAGTAAATTAAATTAACATAAATAAAAAATTAAATTAAATTAATAATTAAATTAAGATAAATAAAATTATAAATTAAATTAAATTAAGATAAATAAAATTATTTGAAAATGCCTTGCAAAATTTTACTCCTTCCTATAATAAACCTACAAGTTTTTATACCTACTTTGAAAAATTTTACTTGTGTCTTTAAATATTTTATACTTTGGTATACTTATATGTATTTTTTTATATATATACCAAAGAAGAGGATAGTGGATTAAGTTAGAAAAATTAAATCACTTTACTTAAATTTAAACTTAAGTTGCACTACATGTTTAATGCTTTTGCATTTATTTTTTCTAACTTTAACTTAAGTTATCATTATATCAAAAATGGGGAGATTATTGGTGCAAATTGTACTAATAATTTGGTTTTTATATATGATAAATAGGTTAAGTTAGATGTGTTGTTTGTCTAACCTTTTATGAAGTGTGCAAGACTTGATGAATCTAGAGGACCGAAACAGCAGACTGAAGTCTAGCTAGGTTACGTTGATAGCTAACAGGAAGTCCAGATTGGTTAAGATCTGACAGAAGGAAGACCAGTTGGATTGGCAAGTGGTTGAAGTCCAGATTAGTTGAGATCTGACAAGAAGTCTTGGTGAGTCAAGGGACCTGACATAAAGAAAGTCTGCAAATGGTAAGTAAGGTAAGTCACTCCAGGAGAGAGATCTAGTGAGGACTAGTCTCGGTAGGACTATAGGTGCAGCTCAGCTCAGAATTATTTGGAAAGTCTAAGTTGAGACTATGTGAAACGACCCTAACTCCTTTAATTAAATAAAACTATTTTTTTATAAAGAGATTGTTAATTATTACATATGATCTATTCCTAAACATATTCTTTAGACTGATGTAATAAACTAACTTGATTGAGATGCACCGATTAAACTTTAAGTTAATATCTAAGCGCATTTACATATACAGACCTGTGATGCAATCAAGCATCACTTACATCTAGGTATAGTATATTAACCACTTTTTAAAAGTGGATAATCTAACTAAATGAATATGTACCACAACGTGAAGGAAGAAAAATCTAGAAGTTAAGATATATAAATATATCAAAGTATGATTGGTCAAGCAAAATGCTAATTGCTAATGGCAGATAATCATAGTATGATCATACTAATACAAGTAAAATTTCTGAAAAACCAGTCTAAATATCGTGAAAACTCAGAAATAATACTTAGCATACTCTCTATCTCTTTTTTATTTTCAAAACCCATTGTAAATCATAAAAAAAAAATATTATCCTATCATAATGCGATAAGCAATGAGGTCCTCAGGTGTGTATTACAGTGGCTCGATCCAGTCAAGTGTTAGAGCCTCCAATCTCATTATTATTATCACCTGCAACCATTCAAACCAAGTGAATCCAATGGCTCAGCACATCCTAACCAGTAATCACCATTATACAAACATGTGCATCATTAAAATACTCTTACTAAAATACATTTAATTGAAAATCATGAATATATGCATTTATCGTAAATCATAAAAATCCATATCATCATTTATCATCTCCATACATCATAGAATCATCATTATATCATCCTATTGCTTTTATCATCATCTTATATCGTATAATCCTTTTAAGGTGAGGTTCATTCGTTAAAAGTGACTAGCTATCATCATATAGTCGATTGATCAATTTCAACTATAAAATCATAATACATGAAAATCCGATGTTAGACTTTTTTTAGGGTCTTTTATCATAAACAAGTTCTCTTTAGAACTTTTTCTCTCACAATATTCTCATTAAATCATTATCATTATAATTATTATTATCATTATCATTATCATTTTATCACGATGAACTCATATCCTTCAAAATAATATCCTCCTTGATAAAAAAAAAATAATATCATGCCTTTTCTTTTAAACCATGCATGCTACTTAGCCTTAAAATATATTATTCAAATATCATAAAATTCCATAATCAGTTTAAATAATCCTCTTATCATATACAATGCAAGAACCGGGTAGATTTTGGTTAAATATGTAAAAATCATAAAAACGTGAGGAAAGCCCCAAGGTTTATCATGCATACCATTATAATCATGCATAATATAATTTGAAGGGTACAAATAATATCATGCCCTTTCCTTTTAAACCATGCATGCAACATATCATAAAAAGAAAATTCATAAAATTCCACAATCATTTAAAATTAATCCTTTTTAGCATACCCCTTGCAAGAACCTAGAAGAGCTTGGTTAGATCGTGTAAAAAGATTTTTAAAAATCATGGGTAAATACATAAGCTACTGATTTTCCATGCATAATATTATAAGCATGCATAATATAACTTGAATGGTCCAGATCAAAGAGCCAAAAAAGAAGAGTTTAAGTAGTGTCTTTGTATTTAAAATGCTCGAATCTTGATCCTTAGCACGAGGAGACAAGAGCAGGAGCGGGAGCCTTTGTTTGGAACTCCTCTCTCAAGAACCTCACACTTTTGTTTTTGTTTTTTTTTTTATTGCTGTGTTTTGGCGAGGACAACCACGGAGGCTGCCGTTTCCCCTGGCCTTTGCTATCTTTTTTTTCTTTGCCCTAGGTCCTTGGTCTCCTTTATACTTATTTAGTTATCATTTATTTAAATTAATATGAATAAATCATCTAATTAAATTAATCTAGTGGTTATCTATTTACATGATAGTAGTTCAGGTTAGAGGATCTTGAGCGTTATAATTCTTACCTTCCTTATATAAAATTTTGTCCTCGAAATTAAAACTCATCGAATAACTCTGGATAGTGACTCCTCATGTCAGCCTCGGTCTCCCAAGTAGCTTCTTCCTCCGAGTGATCTATCCACCTAACTTTGATCATCTTTATCACCTTGTTCCGCAACCTTCTCACTTTCCTGCCCAATATCTGAATGGGCATCTCCTCATAGGATAGATTTGGTGTAAGCTGAAGTGGTTCGAAATTCAGTACATGTGAAGGATTCGACATGTACTTTCAAAGCATCAAGATGTGGAACACGTTATGCACCTCTGCAAGATTAGGTGACAAAGCCACTCGATAAGCCAGTGCTCCCACTCTTTCTAGGATCTCAAATGGTCCTATGAATCTTGGACTAAGCTTGCCTTTCTTGCCAAATCTCATAACATCCTTCATAGGTGCTATTTTCATAAAGACATGGTCACTAATTGCAAACTCGAGATCCCTTCTTCGTTTGTTGGCATAACTCTTCTTTCGGCTATAAGCAATTTTCATCCTATCTCGAATTTTGACTGATAAATCTACTGTATGCTTCACGATTTTTGGCCCTAATTCGAATCTCTCTCCAACTTCATCCCAATGGATGGGTGATCTGCATTTTCTTCCATAAAGTGCCTTATAAGGGGTCATTCCTATAGATGTCCGGTAACTATTATTATAGGTAAACTCTACTAGAGGTAGATTTGGCTCCCAACTTCCTTAAAAGTCGATTACACATGCTCGGAATAAATCTTTCAAAATCTATATCACTCTCTCCGACTGCCCATCTGTTTGGGAATGAAATGTCATGCTAAACATTAGTTTAGTCCCCATAGAAAAATGTAGACTCTTCTAGAATGAGGAGGTAAATCTTGTGTCTTTGTCAGACACAATAGAAATTGGAATCCCATGCAATCTGACTATTTCTCGGATATACAGCTCTGCATACTGAGTTATGGAGAAAGCCATCTTCACTAGTAGAAAATGTGCTGACTTGGTAATGTTGGGATCTTGACGCCACTAGGTAGGGGGGGGGGAGAGAGGAGGAGGGGTGAATAACTTGTCACTCAAATCATCACTTCCTACGCTTATTAGTACACAACGGAAATATAAAACAAAACTAACAAATAGAAAGTTAAACCTAGAACCAATAACCAAGACAATCAAACCTCTAACATGTTTATGTAACATGGTTCAGAGATCACTCACTCCTACTCCACGGCTGTCTGTAAGGTAGACGATCCCAATCCGTCAGTGGATGATTCTCCAGATAACTTCCGGCTAGCTTGCGTTGCTCCTTGAGGGTGGAAAAATCCGCCACAACTTGCACAAGACCACATTAGATCACTTGAGTACTTGGAGACTCTAATTAGGGTTAACAACTATTAATTTCATCAATAACGCCCAAGCACCCTAAGCTCTATTAAATAGAGCTCCAGAGGAAAATGTCAAGTTATTTTTCCGTCACTAGTCAACTGGTTCTAAGTGAAATTTGACTGTTACAAGTCAACGGTCGGCTACCAGTTGACTGATGAAAACACCAGTCGACTACTACAGTAACGTTACAGTATCACTATAGTATCTTAGAATTTTACCCTGAGTACAATCTCTTATGCACTCGTCCTTGCCTGCACAACATAGACCTAGCCTTCTAGCCTCCTACATCAGTCTCACGTCTCTCGGATGCCTCCACATCCTTCATGCCTTACCTTCTGGAGCTTCATCGGCCTTGTCATTGTTGTCAGGTCTTCCTTTGCCAATAGGTCGCGCCTCCAAGACTTCATTCATTGCCAAGTCACACTTGGACTTACGTTGCCAAGACTACATACTTAGACTTATACCGCCAAGACTCACCCTGGGACTTTTCTCCTTTACCAAGATCACACTTAAACTTTTCTTATTGTACTTATATCCTGCACACTCACAATGTATATCAAATACAACAATAAATCTAACTTAAACCTTTATCCAAATATCAAAATCTAGGGCACCTAGATTGCTCCAACAATCTCCCTTTTGATGTTTGACAACCCGTTTAAGTTAGGGAAATATAAATGCAATACATATGTAAATAAATATGCAAATCAACTTATGCATAAGTCATGGAACGTAACCCTAGGCTCCCCCTTCACTTAAAGCCCCCCTTGAGCAAAGATTTCTCACAAAATTAAACTTCTCCCCCTTTACCAATAAGTGAGTTGTTGTTCTCCCTTCACCTAAGCTCCCCCTTAAGCTAAGATTTTTTGCAAGGGTGTGAAGGTTTTCCACTTAAACCAAACACTTCTCCCCCTTTGTCATGCATCAAAAAGAGCTCCAACAATATCCTAATTATTGGACTCTTTAACTTCTAATGGCTATAAACATTATGTATTAATCCCCCATAAGATTACATACATGTTCATCATCCTTTTGGTCATTTCCTATTGCTAAAACACATTTTCATACTGTATCAGTCGACTGACATTAACTCTAGTTGACTACCATCTCCAAAACGATCTTACATAGACATTCTATACTCATGAATAGTATTTCCAATCAACTGATAACTGTATCAGTCGACTGGTACACTATTTCAATTAAAAAATATTTCTGACCCAACTTCAGAAATGCAAAAAAAATTCCACAGATCTTAAAAAAATTTTAAATTTTGTGGAAAGGTTTATTTTATCAATGTCTACTTTATATATATATATATATATATATATATATATATATATATATATATATATATATATATATATATATATATATAATACATTTATCACAAATCTCAAGTTTGATATAAAATCTAAAATTAGCTAAATGATTCAATTAAACCTTGACCTAAAGTCCTAGTTTTTGCTTCCTTTTGATGTATCTGCTCATACTAAATCATAATGCATCCCTAGCATTAGTTTATATGACATCTATATATCAAAAACTAATTTTTATGCAATATGAACCCAAATCATTTTTTTCATGCATGAAACTCAACCCCAATTGTGCCAATTTCTTGGATTTGAGACTTAAATTTGTCTCCAAATCACTTTGGCACATTTGATGATCCATCTACCATGGGTCCCAGAGGCTCTTCCTAACTTTAGGAATCTTAACCTTAATCACCTCCCTAGGCGACTCATCTACCATGGCTACACCCACATGGTGTACCTTAGTAGACTTCTTCTTTGGGCACCTCATCCTTTCTATAATTATATGCGACCTTTGCATATATATTATCATGGACCTTAAATGACTCTCCCTTGCCTTTGATCATTCTTACCTTGCCATCGTCATGTGTCACTTTAGAACTTGACCTCCTCTTGGCTTTAGAGAGATCCAATTTGATATTTTTAGATTTTTGACCACCCAAACACATATCAAGTCCTCTAGGTTTAATAATGAACCAATTTAGGACTTTCTCCATTTCCTCAAGCCTTGCTTTCAAGGTTTGAATTTTCAATTCTAGGGTTCTAACCCTAGAATCAATATATTTACCTTGGGCATTCCTAGACTTATCCTTCCTAGACATATATCTTCCATTCTTAGGAATGCATAGGTTTTCAACCACTTTCCTCTCCTTAGGCAAGATAGGTTATTTCTTTTTAGGTCTAACCTTTGAAGATGATTTCCTAGGGGTATCTACTGTGTTAATCATATTCCTATCATTATACCTAAATCCATAATTATGCATGGGTACATAATTTTCAATATTCCTAATAAGCATGAAGGAATTTGAACTTAAATTAAACTATAAAATAGGGATTACCTTCCCTTTTACCTTTAAGCTCCTACTTAACTTGAGCTCCTCTTCTTTCCCCATTTCTTCAAGTGCACTAATTTGTTGAGCTTTCCTCTCCTTGGGCACTTCATGTGGTAGTGTCCCCACTCACCACATGTGAAACACCTAATGTGCTTTTCGCCTTGACTTTATCCCTACAACCTATATTAGTTCTTAAAGCAACTTTACTGGGTTTAGGGATTACCTCCTTTACCTTTTTGAGCGAATGACACCTACTCTTGTAGTGCCCCATCTTACCGTACTCAAAGCATTTGATGTGATTTTTTGTGCTCTTCTTGGTAGTTGACGTGGAGGGTTAACCTTCCAAGATCTCTTCTTCCTTGGATTGCTCTTCTTCCTCTTCACTTGAAGATGTGGATGGTTCCACTTCTTCCTCCCTTGAAGATGTGGATGATACCTCCTCATCTTCCTTCTTCTCCTCAGATGTTGAGCACGTGTCAACATCCTATTGGTCCTTCCCTTGGACTAATGAGCCATTTTCCTTGGGTTCCTCCACTCCTTGGAGTTGTGTAGTATCTTCATAGAGCACAATCACCTTGTTCAAAAGCTCATCAGCACTCTTGTACTCACCTACATTCAATACCACATTAAGAGGTAATAAATTAATTAAAATTCTAGTTACCTCCTTGTCCACCTCCGATTGCTCCCTTTGCTCTTTGGTCCAATACTGAGGCTGAACGCATTTACCTTTCTTATCTGTTGGAGTCTTGAATGATTCTTCCAATGTCATCCAATGGTTCCACTCCATTTGGAACCACATCTCCAAGCGGGACCTCCAATAGTTGAAGTCTTCACACTCATATGGAGGTGGGATCCGGATGTCCCATCCGAGAGGTTCCTCCGACTACATCTTCTTCTCTATCGGTTGCTCCTTTAGTGATTAGTCGAACAAAGAACGACCAAGCTCTGATACCACCTTGATGCCGCTAGAAGAGGGTGAATAGTTCATCACTCAAATCGTCACTTTCTGCTCTTGTCAGTGCACAACGAAAATATAAAACAAAATTAACAATTAGAAAGCTAGACCTATAGGCAATAACTAAGACAATCAAACCTCTAACACGTTAATGTAATGTGGTTCAGAGATCACTTACTCCTACTTCACAGCTGTCCGTAAGGTGGACGATCTCAATCCGTCGATGGATGATTCCCTGGAGAACTTCCAGCTAGCTCGCATAGATCCTTGTGGTGGAGAAATCTCACCACAACTCGCACAAGACCACACTAGATCACTTGAGTACTTGGAGACTCTAATTAGGGTTAACCACTACTAATTTTATCAACAATGCCAAGCACCCTGAGCTCTATTAAATAGGGTTTAGGGTTTTCCTGCCACCAATCGACTGGTTCTAAGTGAAATTTGACCGTTACAAGCCAACGATCAGCTACCAATTGACTGATAAAAACACCAGTCGACTGTTGAAAATACCAGTCGACTACTACAGTAACGCTACATTAGCACTACAATAACGTTACAGTATCACTACAGTAACTTGGAATTTTACCCTGAGTACAGTCTCTCATGCACTCGTCCTTGCCCGCACAACCTAGACCTAACCTTCTAGCCTCCTCCATTAGCCTCATGTTCCTCGGATGCCTCCCCATTCTTCACGCCTTACCTTCTGGAGCTTCCATTGACATTTTCATTATTATCAGGTCTTCCTTTGCCAAGAGGTCGCGCTTCCATGACTTCATCCATTGCCAAGTCACGCTTGGACTTATGTTGTCAAAACTACATGCTTGGACTTACACCACCAATATTCACCCTTGAACTTTCCTCCTTTGCCAAGATAACACTTGGACTTTCCTTGTTATACTTATATCCTGCATACTCACAATACATATCAAATACAACAATAAACATAACTTAAACCTTTGCTCAAACATTAAAACCTATGATACCTTGATCACATCTAAAGATCGAATCCATTCCTCAGCTATGAATGGATCAGTAGTACCCGAGAAATCTTTAGGATCCATCCTCCTAAACTACACATAGATGTCCTATTTGTTGGTGCAAAATCCCTCAGGTCAAGGTTGACCTGGTTAACCAAGCTGAGTCTTGGTTTGGGTTTAGATGTTTGACAATAAGATATTGATCGAAGAAGAGTCAAGTAGGTCAAGATTGACCGGATACTTGACTAGGAAGTCCTAGTGAGTGAAGCTAGGCAGATGGAAAATCCTAGTGAGTGAAGCTAGGTGGAAATCCTGGTGAGTGAAGCCAGGTGAAAGTCCTAGTGAGTGAAGCTAGGCAGAAGGAAGTCCTAGTGAGTGAAGCTAGGCAGAAGGAAATCCTAGTGAGTGAAGCTAGGTGAAAGTCCTGGTGAGTGAAGCCAGGTGAAAGTCCTAGTGAGTGAAGCTAGGCAGATGGAAAACCCTAGTGAGTGAAGCTAGGTGAACGTCCTGGTGAGTGAAGCCAGGCAAGGAAGGAAATCCAGATGGATCAAGGATGATCGGACATCTGGTGTTGGGAAGTCCAAGTAGGTCAAAGGATTGACTGGATACTTGGCAAGGAAGGAAGTCCAGATGGGTCAAGGTTGACCAGACATCTGGTGGAAGTCCAAGTAGGTCAATGGAGTGACCGGATACTTGGCACGACGAGTAAAAGTCCAAGTGGGTCAAAGGGATTGACCGGACACTTGGTGGGGAGTCCTAGCAGGTCAAGGGAGTGACCAGATGCGAGGCATGATGTACCAACAGGTCAAGGTTGACCGGATGTTGGTTAGGGAGGATTGGGACTTGGTTTTGGGCAAAAATCAAGTGCTGGATCGATCAGTGGATCGATCCAGATTCTTCCCAGCGAACAGAAAGCTTCTGGATCGATCCGTGGATCGATCCAGAGGTCCCGATCGATCAGCCGATCGATCGGGACGATGCTGCTTCGCGCGATAAGCGCTGGATCGATCCGTGGATCGATCCAGGCGCGTTTCCTGAGCACAGAGGCGCTCTGGATCGATCCGTGGATCGATCCAAAGCCTCCCCGATCGATTCGGAACATTCGAATCGATCGGGATCCGACCGTTGCGTCGGGTTTAAAGCCGCAGGCGAGCGTGGTCTTCGGCATCCTTTTACAAGCTCTTCTCAGATTCATTCCAGCTCCTCCACAGCTCTCTACAAGCACGTGATCGCCAGTTCTTGAAGGTTCTTGGAGGCTTTCCAAGTCAAGAGGCGGATCTATTGCAAGAGGAAGAAGTTAGGGTTAGGGTTTTTACTGCACATCTTGTAAGCTTTTGCTTAACTTGTATTTCCCTTTCTTCTTCTTGTATTGAGAGTGTTGTAGGGCTTCTCCGCCTTTGGTAGTTACCATAAAGGAGTGTTATTCATAGTGGAGGGTGTGTGCGTTGGTGTGGATCCTTGGATTAGTCACCTCTTGTGAGGTGGATACCAAGTAAAATCCTAGTGTTAGCGTTTTGTGTTTGTTTCTGTATTTTCCGCTGCACATCCAAGAAGAAACAAGCAACGCCAAGCAACGCCAAGCGACGAGCGAACGTGACGAGCTATTCACCCCCTAACAAGTGGTATCAGAGCGAGGCCGCTCTTCACCGGAATCATCGCCGGAAGGGTCAAGCGTAACAAGAAAAGCTAGAGGGTGAAGAAGTTGAAGCAAATTCATCAAAGTCAAAGAATTCACAAGCTCAACTTCAAGATGCAATTCCAAGATGGACTTGGATTTGACACGAGGGTGGCTCCACCATACACCTCCACGAGCTTCGATTTTTGGAAATCAAGAATCGAAAATTTTCTTATGATGGAGATAGAGCAATGGTTTGCTCTAATGGAAGGCTTCAAGGCTCCAAGAAATTCAAAGGGTAAAGTTCTCAAGAGGAGCAAGTGGAGCCAAGAGCAAGTCCAAAGGTGCGAGGCTAATGACAAAGTGACCAAGCTTTTGGTCAATTTATTGCCAAGCACCATCCTTTGCAAAATTGGAGAATTTGAAGATGCAAAGGAATTATGGAGCAAATTGGACAAGCTTCATAAAGAGATCCCCTCCACTGTACAAGATCATGAAGAATCCAGAGAGGGTGACTCTTTGGAGCAAGATCAAGAGGAGGACTCCGAGGTTGAGAGATGCTCAACCTCCGAAGAAGAGGAAATCCAAGAAGCTTCATCCTCAAGGGAATGCAACGAAGGGAACAAGGAGGGAGCATACTCCTTGTTTCATATTCAAGATGATGAAGCCTCCACCTCTAGGATTGAGGGGGAGCAATCCTTGGTGACACCGGATCAAGAAGAAGGAGAAGCTTCTACATCCGGGTCAAGAGAAGAAGAGGAGGAAGAAGCTTATACCTCCACAAGTCAAGAAAAATCAAATGGAGGAGAATCAAGGTCCGATCAAGAGGAAGCTTCTACCTCGGATCCAAAGAAAAGATGCCACCCTACAAGCAAAGGTATAAATATTTCAATTAATAATAAAAATCATATTATATGCTTTGAATGTAGGGAACATGGGCACTACAAGAGCAAGTGCCCTAAATTAGCCAAGAAGAAGGGCCAAGTGGCACAAAGGGCAAGGTGAAGCCCAAGGAGACCATCCCCAACACAAAGAAGAGCAAGGAGCATATTATATGCTTCTCTTGCAATAAAAAGGGGCATTACCGGAGTCAATGCCTCAAGGGGAAGAAGATGGTCAAGGCTCAAGGAGGCATTAGTCAAGGGGGAGTCTCCAAGGTAAAGAAGAAGGTAACATTTATTGAGCCTACTCCTTTAAATTATGGTAAAAAGCATGATAGTTCTAATTTTTATCATTTTAATGCGATTTACCATAAGAATAGGAAGCATGAGGGCTTTAAGGAAAAGCATGTGGCCCTACATGCCAAAACTACTACACCTAAGGCTAGGAATGTAGGTAAAAGTCTAGGCAAGAACTCTAAGGATTGTAGATACAAGCCTAGAAACAAAAATGATCATGGACTTAATGAAAAACCAAATTCTAAGGATTTAATGATAGAAAATCAAGTCTTGAGATCAAGACTTGATAAAATTGAAAAGACCCTAAAAAGGATGGAAAATATCCTAAAAGGGCAAAATGAGCAAAACCTAGGGCTAGGAAAGTCAAAGCCATCAAATAGCCATAGAGGTTTGGGATACAAACCAAAGGCTAAGAAGGATGTGCCTAGTTATCATAGGGTTCCATATAGTTATGGAACAAACCCTAGGTTTAGTGGTCAAGTCAAGAATACTAGGGAAGTCATCCCTAAGAGTATTTTTGCAACCAAAGTGACTAAGACTTCTAAGAAGTCTAAGAAAGTCACTAACAAGGTCACAAGGGAGGCTATCCCTAGGGTTGACCTAGAAAATGTGACCAAGGATTCTAAGAAGCCCAACAAGGTCACTAGGAAGGTATCTAGGGAAGTTATCCCTAGTGAGTACCTAGAGCACCCAAGGAGCACCAATAGGTGTTGGGTTCCTAGGAGCATTTTCTCTACCCCATAAATGGGTTAGAGAGTGTCAACTCCGATTAGAATGGTAGTTAACCCAACTTTGAGGAAATTGACACTCAAGGAGCATTTTCAAGGTTTTTGTTAACCTTTGAAAATGAAATGGGACTATTATTTACTCCTTGAAAGAGTAAAATGTGCCTAGTGGTGAAAAAGTGATTTAATCTTTAAATGGCACATATTGGGAAATTCATAAGAACTACCAAGTTGGGATTTTGGTATGTTCTTAGAAAATTTAAGGCAATCCGAGCCTTAATATAAAAGTGCTACTCTTGTGGAAAAATGAAATATGCCAACATTTGAGGAATATGCTTAATTTCAATTGGCATAAATTAATCAAGGGAATTAGAAATGCCAATTTAGGTTTTGGCATTTTCTTGAAGCACTTTAGGCAATCTAGGTTTAAGTTGTAAGTTTAGCTAATGGTTTAAGGATACTTAGATAGTTAATCTAGGTATATTTTATTTATGCTAAATCTTGCCATGATTGTTTGCCCATCATATGCCATGACATCATGTCTATTTTTGCATTCATGACTTATTATGAAAAAGACAAAAATACCATGTCATGACATTCATACATCATGTAGCTATAGGAATCTTTCTTTTGAAAGTTATTTTATTTTGATGTATGCCATAACATTATCATGCATTAGTTTAATTCCTTGTAATTAAGGACAAATGGCATTTAACAACACTTATTAACAAGTGACATCCTTGGTGGATGTCTAATATATATCTAAAATGCCTAGATAGATATGCATGATCCCTAGATTAGGGCAAAACCAAAATCTACATCTCACAAGACCTATAAGATGACTTGTATGTGTTTTAGTGCACATTAGATACAAGTGAGATGTTAGGATGATGAACAAAACTCAAGATGTTGATTTAGTGCATTCTTTTGAGTTTTAGGTTCATCAAAACACATAGTTATGTGTTTTCCCATCATTGGGAAAGCTAATGTACAAGTCATGTGCATTAAGCCCAAGGAATATGGTGGGATATTGGTTTTGAAAATGTTTTCAAAATGATTTTGGAAAACCTTGGTGAAGGCTATCTTTTGATAGTAATC
Source organism: Zingiber officinale (assembly GCF_018446385.1). NCBI lineage: Eukaryota > Viridiplantae > Streptophyta > Magnoliopsida > Zingiberales > Zingiberaceae > Zingiber > Zingiber officinale. The sequence goes on from NC_055996.1 coordinate 102,265,670, forward strand.
ACCATTGAATAGTTAGACACAAACTTGAAGAAAACACTAAAGTTTTTGGAAGTTTTCAAGTTTGTGTCAATCTTTGAAAATATGATGTATTTTCATAGAAAACTATTTTTCCTTGATAGTATATGCCCTAACTAAAGTCTACACGAAATTTCATAATTTTTGGATTTTTGTAGAATTTTCTAGGGGTTTCTGAAGTTGACTGAAATGGAATTTCAGCAACTATCAGAGCTCCGATCGATCCATGGATCGATTGGAGTGTCTGAATCGATCCATGGATCGATTCAGAAGGCAGTTCTCGCGAGCAGTAGCTCGCTGGATCGATCAGTCGATCGATCCAGGGTAGTTTGAATCGATCAGTGGATCGATTCAGCCAGGTTCAATCGATTGGAACCCAACTCCAATCGATCCAAGTTGCTGATTTTGGCTGGGAAAGCCTGATTTCAGCACTTTGAACCTATTTTAGTCAATGTAACCTTTCCAAACCCCTAAATATACATTTGTATACATAAGGAGGGTGTTTTCATGTGAAAACAAGGATGGATTGGTTAAGGAAGGCTAAGTTGAAGTTTAGGTTGAGGTTTGTTTCAAATTTTGAATATTTGAACCTCAAAACTTCTACAATTGGGTTTCCTAAAGGTTTAGGGATTCCAAGTCATTGTTGGTGCAATGACAGAAGTTACCACCATGTCTTTAGGGGGAGGGACTCTTTAAAGACATGAAAATTATTTTTCATAAACCTTGGAAGGTGGTTAACCTTCTGTTAAGAGAATGCTCATGGATGAGCAGTTGAACTTGAAATGGGGAGTGGATATCCTCATTATTTCAAGTGGGAACTCAAGGGGGAACTCAAGTGGTTAGAAAATGCTCAAGGTTGGGTATTTGTCTACATTGAGGGAGAAGTTAAGGATAAATGAAAGGTATGGGACCTTCATTATTGTGTTGATCACAATGAGTGAAGTTGTGATCACGATGAGCAACTCTTCAGGGGGAGAGTCTTCAACAGATGAAGTTGTTGAAGTGTGCCCAAAATTGGAGCATAGGTTGATGTGTGTCCAAAGACGGGTTGATGTGTTTTATGAGTAGGGGGTTGATGTGTGCCAATAGGGGAGAATGAAAGGAAGTAAGTTAGGTTTTCATTACCTAGAGGGAGTTTGCCCTCTTAGGGGAGAATGAAAAGCTTAACTTATGTGTTCATTACCTAGTGGCATGAAGAAGAAGGCTATAGGATTAGCCTAACTTACATGTGGGATTGTAAGTGTTATTGTGGTATTGTCAAACATCAAAAAGGGGGAGATTGTTGGTGCAAAATCCCTCAGGTCAAGGTTGACCTGGTTAACCAAGCTGAGTCTTGGTTTGGGTTTAGATGTTTGACAATAAGATATTGATCGAAGAAGAGTCAAGTAGGTCAAGATTGACCGGATACTTGACTAGGAAGTCCTAGTGAGTGAAGCTAGGCAGATGGAAAATCCTAGTGAGTGAAGCTAGGTGGAAATCCTGGTGAGTGAAGCCAGGTGAAAGTCCTAGTGAGTGAAGCTAGGCAGAAGGAAGTCCTAGTGAGTGAAGCTAGGCAGAAGGAAATCCTAGTGAGTGAAGCTAGGTGAAAGTCCTGGTGAGTGAAGCCAGGTGAAAGTCCTAGTGAGTGAAGCTAGGCAGATGGAAAACCCTAGTGAGTGAAGCTAGGTGAACGTCCTGGTGAGTGAAGCCAGGCAAGGAAGGAAATCCAGATGGATCAAGGATGATCGGACATCTGGTGTTGGGAAGTCCAAGTAGGTCAAAGGATTGACTGGATACTTGGCAAGGAAGGAAGTCCAGATGGGTCAAGGTTGACCAGACATCTGGTGGAAGTCCAAGTAGGTCAATGGAGTGACCGGATACTTGGCACGACGAGTAAAAGTCCAAGTGGGTCAAAGGGATTGACCGGACACTTGGTGGGGAGTCCTAGCAGGTCAAGGGAGTGACCAGATGCGAGGCATGATGTACCAACAGGTCAAGGTTGACCGGATGTTGGTTAGGGAGGATTGGGACTTGGTTTTGGGCAAAAATCAAGTGCTGGATCGATCCGTGGATCGATCCAGGCTGTGGATCGATCAGTGGATCGATCCAGATTCTTCCCAAAGCTTCTGGATCGATCAGCCGATCGATCGGGACGATGCTGCTTCGCGCGATAAGCGCTGGATCGATCCGTGGATCGATCCAGGCGCGTTTCCTGAGCACAGAGGCGCTCTGGATCGATCCGTGGATCGATCCAAAGCCTCCCCGATCGATTCGGAACATTCGAATCGATCGGGATCCGACCGTTGCGTCGGGTTTAAAGCCGCAGGCGAGCGTGGTCTTCGGCATCCTTTTACAAGCTCTTCTCAGATTCATTCCAGCTCCTCCACAGCTCTCTACAAGCACGTGATCGCCAGTTCTTGAAGGTTCTTGGAGGCTTTCCAAGTCAAGAGGCGGATCTATTGCAAGAGGAAGAAGTTAGAGTTAGGGTTTTTACTGCACATCTTGTAAGCTTTTGCTTAACTTGTATTTCCCTTTCTTCTTTTTGTATTGAGAGTGTTGTAGGGCTTCTCCGCCTTTGGTAGTTACCATAAAGGAGTGTTATTCATAGTGGAGGGTGTGTGCGTTGGTGTGGATCCTTGGATTAGTCACCTCTTGTGAGGTGGATACCAAGTAAAATCCTAGTGTTAGCGTTTTGTGTTTGTTTCTGTATTTTCCGCTGCACATCCAAGAAGAAACAAGCAACGCCAAGCAACGAAGCGCACCGAGCGAACGCGACGAGCTATTCACCCCCCCCCCCCCCCTCCCCCCTCTAGCTACTTTTGGTCCTAACACTATTGCCCTCCCCTATTAGCATTACCCACATACTGCTCAAATAATTGAGTCATTCCTTCCAGTAATCATATAGTAGCATCTGGAGGGGGTCGTGACACCTCCTCACGTCCCTCTTCATCCCTATATTTGTTACCAACGCATCTCAGAGCCATATCTGTACCCAATGTCTCATTCAGTACGTAAGCATCATACACTTAAATTTAATAGCATCTATTCTCTTAATTTTTATATCATGAAAGCATTTAATTTTAACATGTAAAATTTAAAGCAGTAAAACTCACAGACTTGAGGCTTGACTTCTTGAATTTTTCGGGACCGACAATAGGTATAACCTTTTCAAGAACTTTACTCTGATACCAACTACAATGCCCCTAACTCCTACTTTAATTAAATAATACTATTTTTTATATATAAAGAGATTGTTAATCATTACATATGATCTATTCCTAAATAGATTCGTCAGACTGATATAATAGGCTAACTTGATTGAGATGTACCGATTAAATTTTAAGTTAATATCTGAGTACATTTGCATATGCAGACCTATGATGCAATCAAGCATCACTTACGTTTAGGTATATCATATTAACCACTTTTTAAAAGTGGATAATCCAACTAAATGAATATGCACCACAACCTGAAGGGAAAAAAAATCTAGAAGTTAAGATATATAGATATATCAAAGCATAACTGGTCAAGCAAAGTGCCAATGGCAGATAATCATAGTGTGATCATATTGGTACGAGTAAAATTTCTAAAAGCTAGTCTAAATATCAAAAAAATTCAGGAATAATACTTAAGCATATTCTCTCTCTCTTGTTTTCAAAACCCCTCATAAATCATAAAATAAAATATTATTCCATCATAATGCGATAAGCAGCGAGATCCTTTGGTACTGCAGTGGCCCGGTCCAATCAAGTGTCAGAGCTTCTAATCTTATCATTATTATCACATGCAACCATTCAAATAGAGTGAGTCCAATTAATAGCTCAGCACATCCTAACCAATAATCACCATTAATATGTATACAAGTATGTGCATCATTAAAATACTCTTTCTAAAATATATTTAGCTTAAAATCATGAGCATATGCATTTATTGTAAATCATAAAAATTCATATCTTCATTTATCATCTTCATACATCATAGAATCATCATTATATCATCATAAAAATTCATATTTTCATTTATCATCTTCATATCATAATCATCATTATATCATAGTATTTCTTTTATCATCATCTTATATCATATAATCCTTTTAAGATGAGGTCCGGTCGTTAAAAGTGACTAGCTATCATCATATAATCGATTGATCAATCTCAGCTATAAAATCATGGTACATAGTAGTGGGGCATCAGTAACTTTCATCACTGGACTGTGGCCTAATATGGAAATCCGATGTTGAACTCTCTCTGAGATCTTTTTTCATAAATAGACTTCCTCTAAAACTTTTTTTCTCATAGTATTCCAATTAAATAATTTTCATTATCATTTTGTCAGGGTCAACTCACAACCTTCAAACTAATTGTCCTTGATAAAAAAAAAATATCATGCATTTTCTTTTAAATCATACATACTACTTAGCCTTAAAATATATCATTCAAATTTCATAAAATTCAATAATCAGTTTAAATAATCCTCTTATCATATACAATGCAAGAACCGAGTAGACTTTGTTAATCCCGGGTAGCTTCTGGAGTATGCAAACTGATCGTCGAGGCTAGTGTTCGATACTATCTCCGTAAACGATATTGCTCTGCTACGGTGCTTAACGGATTGTTGCAATTCGTTCCCAAGATACAACGACGACGAACGTCTCGGAATCGTAGCACTCCGACTTCCGAGACCAGCGAACCTTCTAGTAGACTTCTTGGACTCTTGAATGCACAAGATGAGATGAATGCTTGAGGAAGAGAAGAGAGGATTGAGTGAATTTAGTGAATATTCCATCATCTGGAGGGTTCTATTTATACTGAAAGAAGAGGTTTGATTGTCCTTTGGGTGAGTGGATGTGTTCCTTGGGCTGGATCGATCTAGATTATCCATTCTGAAGGGTTGTAACCCTTCACCAAGCCCACTTCAATCTCATCCATCAGATCTGAGGAGTTGTGACCCTCAGATCCCGCCTATTGCCATCGGCCATCGGATCTGGATCCATTGATTCGATGCTTCAGATCAAGTCTCATCCCAAGCCGTCAGATCGTTACTCTTTGCGATCCAACGCTCTAGATCGCATCACAAGCGATCCATCATACCTATTTGATCAACGTTGATCAACGGTAGCCATCCATTCCCTAAGTCAACTATCCAGTCATCTCCCTTTGCCCACGAGGATGCCGCATAGGTGCTGCCACGTCAGGTACGAGACTGACACGTCACCCGAGTGCCACGTAGGCACTGCAATGTCACCTGGAGCATAAATTTAAGCTCCAAGTGCAAAGTGCGCCTACAAAGCGCCCATTGCGCACGTGCGCACGTGGCGGGTGGCGGCCTCACAGGTGCAAGCACCTGCTCGCCCTGGGCTAAGGGAGCACCTGTCCTTTTTTATTTTTTGTGTTAACTCCATTAACACATCTTCATTAATAAGTAGAGAATACATATCGAGAATTTCCGATGTGGGACTATTCTCCTATGCACTTTATTAATGAATAATAAATGTTATTTTGGGCCGACTTTAAACATTAATTTCTCATTCACCCTTAATCGGTTTTGAGCAAATTAATAGTCTAAATCTATCTACGCGAATCGTAGATTTCAATTTTGAAGTCAATTACGACTTTCAACAATTGATGACTTCCTTCCTCAAAATCGTTTTGGTCCATTTAAGGCCCCAATATCCAACAATCCCCCACATGAATGGAAATTAATGCAATGCGTGTATGCATGCTGACACTTTACAAGAGTCCAATCGATAAGTCACTGCATCGGGAGAGGTAGCTTGTGGCTTTGAACCTTCCGTAGTGAAATGCTATCGAGTATACTAGGCTGCGCAGTGAACGTGATGTCTTGAACTGCTCAGCTGTTGGTGTATACTTAGACAATAACACCCACACAGAGATCTATCTCACCTACTTTAGGTTCTCATGGTTGGTTCCGTTTCGGCCATGGATACCATCTTGGATTCATGAGTGTTTCATTGAAGCGGCCTGTCTTCACACTCACATAGGTGACACTTCTATCAAGAGTATCCTACCATACTCCACCTTATCAGATATAGAAGTCACTAAAAGCATAAGCTTAACCTCACTACATGAGGTAGGACAGCACAAATTCATCCTAGGATTGGGATAGAGATAAACTATCTAATGTGCTGGACCACAACTTCTGTAACTTCGTTGTCCCATTGAACCAAGATCTTGGGATCTCTAGTCAACAAGGTTGGGTTACTGCTACAGTCGTTTTCAGTTGTAGATTTTTAATCCCATTCCTCTTGATGAGCAGTATACTTGATCTCGACTCAACCCCTTCGTTAGAGGATCCGCCAAATTATCTTGGACTTAACATCGTCGATTGCAATCACTCCATTCGAGATCAACTGCCTAATGGTATTATGTCTACGACGTATATGTCGTGACTTCCCATTATACATATTACTCTGTGCCCTTCCAATCGCCGATTGACTATCACAGTGGATTAGTACGGCAGACACAGGTTTCATCCAGCTCGGAATATCTTCCAAGAAATTCCACAGCCATTCAGCTTCCTCAGCTGCTTTGTCTAGTGCTATAAACTCGGATTCCATAGTTGACCGAGCAATGCAAGTCTGCTTAGTGGATTTCCAAGATACTGCTCCCCCACCGATCGTGAATACATATCCACTAGTGGATTTGGAGTCTTTTGTATCTGATATCCAATTAGCATCACAATATCCTTCCAACACAGCGGGATATTTTCCATAATGTAATCCATAGTTCATAGTATATTTCAAATATCTGAGAACTCGCATCAATGCTTTCCAATGGGTGTCGTTTGGATTACTCGTAAAATGACTCAGTTTGTTGACCGTACAGGCAATATCTGGACGTGTGCAGTTTGTGAGATACATCAAACTGCCTATTATCCGAGAATATTCCAACTGCGATATGGTCTCACCATGGTTTTTCGCTAAGTGTTGACTTAGATCCATAGGTGTTTTCACTGTAGAGAGATCGTACGCATTGAATTTTTTCAATACAGATTCTATATAATGGGTTTTTGTTAAAACTATCCCTTATGATGTCCTGAGAATTTTAATTCCCAATATAACATCTGCTTGACCCATATCTTTCATATCAAAATTTCTGGTCAACATTTTCTTTGTAGTCATGATTACATCATGATTACTGCCCATTATTAGCATGTCGTCTACGTATAGACAGACAATTACATAGCCTTCAGGTGTGTTTTTGACATAAATGCATTTGTCACATTCATTTATTCTGAATTCGTTTGACAGCATTACTTTGTCAAATTTTTTGTGCCATTGTTTAGGCGCTTGCTTAAGTCCGTACAACGACTTAACAAGTCGACACACCTTTTTCTCATTTCCAGGAGCCATGAACCCTTCGGGTTGCTCCATATAAATTTCTTCTTCCAACTCACCATTTAAGAACGCAGTCTTAACATCAATTTGATGTATTTCAAGATCATACAGTGCTGCAATGGCTATTAGCACTCGTATGGACGTAATCCTTGTCACCGGTGAGTATGTATCGAAGTAATTAAGGTCTTCCTCTTGCTTGTACCCCTTGGCTACAAGTCTGGCCTTATACTTGTCAATTGATCCATCAGTTTTATATTTACGTTTTAGTATCCACTTACAACCTAATGGTTTATTACCAGAAGGAAGGTCTACTAATTCCCAAGTATGATTATTCATGATAGACTCAATTTTACTATTGACAGCTTCTTTTCACATTGGAGCATCGGGTCTAGAGAGAGCTTCACTTAATGTTCTTGGTTCCATTTCTGACATGAAAGTCATGAAATCTGTCCCGAACGATTTCTCAACTCTAGCCCGTTTGCTACGACGTGGCTCTTCACTTTGATCGTCAATAGTCCTTTTATAACAGCTAAGTTCTGTAACGTCATTTTTGTTTGAACTTCCGTTGTTATCACTTTCAACGGTTCCCTTTTTATTTGGGAATACGTTTTCAAAGAATATCGCATTCCGAGATTCTATGGTTGTTCCCACATGTATATCAGGAATGTCTGATTTGTGAACTAGGAAACGATATGCACTACTATTATGGGCATATCCGACAAATACCGCATCGAACGTTTTAGGTCTGATCTTTACTTGCTTTGGTTTAGATACTTCGACCTTTGCCAAGCACCCCCACACTTTCAGGTATTTGTACGATGGCTCGCGGCCTTTCCATAGTTCATATGGAGTTTTATCATTTTTCTTATGAGGGATTCTGTTGAGAATGTGATTTACCGATAATATTGCTTCCCTCCATAAGTTTTGAGGTAAGCCTGAATTTATTAACAAGACATTCATCATTTCTTTTAGTGTCCAATTTTTACGTTCGGCAACACCGTTTGATTGAGGTGAGTAAGGCGCCGTTGTTTGATGGATAATGCCAGATTCTGTACAAAATTCATCAAACGGTGCACCATATTCTCCACCTCTATCGCTTTGAATTATTTTAATTCGTTTGTCAAGTTGGTTTTCAACTTCTGTTTTATAGGTTCTGAACGCCTCTAGGGCTTCATCTTTACTTCTTAAAAGAAAGACATAACAGAACTTTGTGCAGTCATCGATAAAAGTAATAAAATATTTTTTACCTCCTCTAGTTTGCACAAATTTCAAGTCACATAGATCACTATGTATCAACTCTAGAGGAGTTGTTGTCCTTTCCACCGAATGAAAAGGTAGTTTCATCATTTTCGCTTCCACGCACACTTCACATTTGTGTGTTCCGTCAACATTGACGTTTGGTAATAATTTTAATTTGACGAGACGTTTGAGAGTATTATTATGCACATGTCCGAGTCGATCATGCCATAAATTAAAACACTCAACAACATAGCTGGAAGCATTTATTTTATTACCATCAAAATTTCGGAGTACAGGCATTACAACCATTTTGAATAGACCCTTTTCTAGGTACCCCTTTCCTACGAAGACACCATTCTTCGTAAGTACAAAGTTGTCTGACTGGAACACTAGCCTAAATCCGGCCTTGACCAATGCCGCTCCAGAAACTAGGTTCTTATTGATGTCGGGAACATGGAGTACATCAATGAGTGTTAGCTCCTTTCCGGACGTCATCTTCAGAACAATCTTTCCGAGTCCAACAATTGGCGACGTCGTGGAATTACCCATATAGAGCTTCCTGCCATTTATCGGAGTATACTTGGAGAACATCGCCTTATCGGAACAGATATGACGAGTTGCTCCAGTATCAATGAACCACTACTTCGGGTTGGTATCCACCAAGTTGGCTTCAAATACAACCGCAGTGAGATCCAAGTCCTCAAGAGAGGTTGTGACATGATTCGCAGCATCCTTTGGCCCCTTGGTTGGCTTCTTTGGGCGTCTGCAGTCCTTGGACAGGTGTCCTGCCTTTCCACAGTTATAGCAGGACCCTTTGAACTTCTTTGCTTGAGCCTTCTTTTTGAACTGCTTCGGCTTTTTAGCGTTCGGCTCGACCAGGTTGGACATTTCGTCTATAGTCCGCTTGGTTCCTCTGGAGTCGGATAACTTTCGATTATCCTCCTCTATTCGTAGCCTCAGGATCAGGTCTTGCAGCCCTATCTCCTTTTGCTTGTGCTTTAGGTAATTCTTGAAATCCTTCCAGGACGGAGGGAGCTTCTCAATTACCGCAGCAACTGCGAATGTCTCGTTCAGCTTCATGCCTTCAGCGTCCAGATCATGCAGTATTAATTGCATATCTTGGACTTGAGATGAGACACTTTTTGAGTCCACCATCTTGAAATCCAGAAACCGACCGACGATGAATTTCTTCAATCCAGCATTTTCGATCTTGTATTTCTTCTCAAGGGATTCCCACACAGATTTCGCCGTCTCCAGAGAACAATATACGTTATATAACGTGTTGTCCAAGGCGTTGAGTATATAATTGCGGTACAGAAAATCTCCGTGAGACCATGCGTCGCTAGCAGCCTTACTACCTTCCGTAGCGGCTGGCGTGTCTTCGTGCAAAAACCGTACAAGGTTTAGCGTTGTTAGATAAAACAGCATCTTCTGCTGCCATCTTTTGAAGTCGATTCCGGTGAATTTCTCCGGCTTTTCTCCGTGCGGAATGGTTGTCGGAACGACGGTCAGAACGGCGGTCGGAATGTCGTTGGTAGCCATATCAGTTTGCACGAAATATCGTTTACGACTGTTAGTCCCGGGTAGCTTCTGGAGTATGCAAACTAATTGTCGAGGCTAATGTTCGACACTATCTCCGTAAACGATATTGCTCCGCTACAGTGCTTAACGGATTGTTGCAATTCGTTCCCAAGATACAACGACGACGAACGTCTCGGAATCGTAGCACTCCGACTTCCGAGACCAGCGAACTTTCTAGTAGACTTCTTGGACTCTTGAATGCACAAGATGAGATGAATGCTTGAGGAAGAGAAGAGAGGATTAAGTGAATTTAGTGAATATTCCATCATCTGGAGGGTTCTATTTATACTGAAAGAAGAGGTTTGATTGTCCTTTGGGTGAGTGGATGTGTTCCTTGGGCTGGATCGATCTAGATCATCCATTCTGAAGGGTTGTAACCCTTCACCAAGCCCACTTCAATCTCATCCATCAGATCTGAGGAGTTGTGACCCTAAGTGCAAAGTGCGCCTACAAAGCGCTCATTGCGCACGTGGCGGGTGGCGGGCTCACAGGTGCGAGCACCTGCTCGCCTTGGGCTAAGGGAGCACCTGTCCTTTTTATTTTTTTTGTTAACTCCATTAACACATCTTCATTAATAAGTAAAGAATACACATCGAGAATTTCCGATGTAGGACTATTCTCCCATGCACTTTATTAATGAATAATAAATGTTATTTTGGGCCGACTTTAAACATTAATTTCTCATTCACCCTTAATCGGTTTTGAGCAAATTAATAGTCTAAATCTATTTACGTGAATCGTAGATTTCAATTTTGAAGTCAATTACGACTTTCAACAATTGATGGCTTCCTTCCTCAAAATCGTTTTGATCCATTTAAGATCCCAATATCCAACAGACTTGGGTCAAATCATGTAAAAATCATAAAAACGTGAGTAAAGGCACAAGCTACTAGCTTACCATGTATACCATTATAATCATGCATAATATAATTTGAAGAGTGCAAATAATATCATGCCCTTTTCTTTTAAACCATGCATGCAACATAGCCATAAAATATATCATAAAAAATTCATAAAATTCCATAATTGTTTAAAATTGATCTTTTTAGCATACCCCTGAAAGAACCTAGAAGAGCTTGGTTAGATCGTGTAAAAAATTCCAAAAAAATCATGGGTAAATACATAAGCTAGTTTTCCATGCATAATATTATAAACATGTATAATATAACTTGAATGATGTAGATCAAAGAGCAACAAAGAAGAGTTTAAAAAGTGCTTTTGCGTTAAAAACGCTCGAATCTCGATCCTTGGTGCGAGGAGACAAGGAGGACTAGCGGAGAGTCTTTGATCCGAGCTCCTGAACCGCATGCTTTTGTTTTTGTTTTTTTTTTCTTGCTGTGTTTTGGCGAGGACGACCACGGCGACTGCCGTTTCCCTTTGCCTTTGCTGCCTTTTTGGTTTTCTTTGGTTTTAATACGAAGTAGATAAGGCTCAGCCATCCTATATATTTTAAATTCCGTAACTTTTCAGTATTTATTATTTTTTTTCTTTTTGAATTCATTAACTTCTTAGTTTTTTTACTTATTTAGTTACCATTTATTTAAATTAAAATAGATAAATCATCTAATTAAATTAATCTAACGATTTATCTATTTACATAAAAGTAGTTCACATTATGAGATCTTGAGCGTTATACTATGACTAAATCTTGATTAAAAAAAAATATGATCTAAATCATAAATTAATTGTATTTTTAATGTGTTAACTTTATTTCGTAGGACAGTTTTTGTTTGCTTGGATTAACTCTTTATTGTAGAAAAGAAGGTCTGGGGCACTTGGAAGGGATTTAGGTGCTCGGAGTTAGTCTCGGCGTCTCGGTAACTTGTGACGAGGAGCACCCCGGGTGAGTGCCTAGCCAGGCACCCGGGCGGTCCGAGCGCCTGGAGTAACTCCAGGCACCCGGACAAGGGAAATTTAATCTTCGCACTGAGTTGGAGCGTAACGACTAGCCGACACACGTCAGCGGTCTAGGCACTCGGAGGGAGTTCGGGCCTCGGAGATGGATAAACTTCGAGAATGAAGTTTCGACGAGGGCTCACCAAGTCAACACGGTCCGGGCACCTAGGCGGGGATCTAGGCACCCGGATGAGGCTATAAAAGGAGGCTTCGACTAGCAGTTTCAATACAACATTTGCTACAACTTTCGTTCTTGTGCACTACTCTGAGAAGACTCCAAAAATCTTGAAAAGTTGCTCTGACAATTGACGATTAAGGAACTCTGTTCATACTTTCTTCTTGTCGGTAATCTTTTACTTTACAGTTCGTGTACTCAAATTTTGTAACTCAAATATTCGAACTGATAGTGATTGCCCAACGAAAGCACTCAACGAGTGGGCGGACCTTGGAGTAGGAGTCGTCGAAGGCTCCAAACCAAGTAAAACTATTTGTGTTAGCATTTGCATTTTCATGATTCTTTTCTGTTGCATATTCTTGTGACTTTCGAATAAGCGGCGAATGCAATTTAGCCCCCTTTTAGCGTCTTAGCAATCCAACAGGGAAGTCTTGGTAAGTGAATCCATGCAGTTGGAAAGTCTTAGTGAGTGAAGTTAAGCAGTAGAAAAGTCCTAGTGAGTGAAGTCGAGTAGTGGGAAAGTCTTAGTGAGTGAAGCCATACAATAGGAAAGTCCTGGTGAGTGAAGCAGGCAGTTGGAAAGTCCAAGTGAGCGAAGTCAGACAGTTAGAAAGTCCTGGTGAGTGAAGTCAGACAGTTGGGAAACCCTAGTGAGTGATGCTAGGTAATAAGGAAATCCCGGTGAGTGAAATCAGGATGAGTGAAGCTAGACATTGAAAAATCTAGGTGAGACAAAGGTTGACCGAATACCTAGTGATTGGAAGTCCAAGTAGGTCATGGAGGACCGGACACTTGGCACAAGAAGAAAAATCTAGCTGGGTCAAATGTTGATCGAACACATGGTGTTTGGAAATCCAAATAGGTCATGGAGGACCAGACACTTGGCACTAGAAGAAAAGTCCAAGTGGGTCAAAGGATTGACCGAACACTTGGTGAAGAAGTCCCAACAAATCACGGTTGACCGAATGTTGGGCCAAGAAACCCTAGACTTGGATTAATAAGTTAAGATTGGGCAATCGATTGACCATAAACTAATCGATTAGGTAATCGATTAGGAGATTCTTGCGAGAACACAAAAAGGACCCGAATCGATTGGTCAATCAATTAGGTCGAGCCTAATCAATTAATTGGATCAATTGATTACGGTCAGGAGATTCGCGAAAATATGGCTGAATCGATTGGCTAATCGATTCAGCTACTTTTAATCGATTGGGTTAATCGATTAGGCAGTGTTTTATCACGAGGAGAGGGAATCCATTGAGGCAGTCAATTAAGACTTTTAATTGATTAGGTTAATCAATTAAGGCCTTTTTGCGAGCAAATAGAGAGTTGCATAATCGATTAAGGTTCTCTTAATAAATTAGGATGACTCACTAATCAATTAGGGTTCGAAAAAAGAGTTATTCTGTAGGTGTTGGATGGTCAGATGTTGTGATAATTGATTAGGGAGAAGCTGAATCAATTGAGAGACATCAAAGAACCCTTGAAAAAGGTTTTTTGGACATTTCAAAGCAGAACTCTCTCTCTCTCTCTCTCTCTCCTCTCTCTCTCTCTCACACACACAGTTTCTCAACCACATACGGCAAGTTCTCGGAGACATAGAGTAAAGTGTTGGCACATTTTCAAGTTGATCATACTACAAAAAAATAGATTTTTAGGGACGAAATTTTGCAACAAATTATTTTCATCGCAATTTTGCAACAAATTTATCAACGAAAATCTAGATATATATATCATTGGTATGTTAGATACTTTTTTTTTTGTTATAAATGTTACTTATTATTTATTTGTAATTTAACGCAGGAAAAGAAGAAAGGAAAAAAAAGGCAAATGAAGCTCGGGATGACGATTTGTATTGTCTTTTTTTGTTTTTTTTGTTTTTTTATTTTTTTGCTTTGGATGTCTTGTTAGATTTGTTGTTTGGATTATGACTGGTTGACCTTTGTATTTTGGATATTATATGACTTGTTGTTTGGATATTGTTTATTTGTGTATGAATATGATATGTTTAATTTTGAATGACTTCTTGGGATGTTGATATGGATGTTTTGAATATGTTTAATTGAATGTGTTGATGTATTTGATATGTAAATATGTAAACAGGATAAAAGAAAAAAGAGGGGAGATGTTGGAATTTTTTCTTGCTTTGGGATAAAATTTGTGATGAAATATTTTCGTTGCAAAATTATCATAAATTTGGGATGATATTTGGGACGAATTTTGGGATGAATCTAAATTCGTCCCAAAATTTGTCACAGATTTGGGACAAAAATTTATTTTCGTCGCAAATCTGCGATTGTAAATTTGTTTTCTTGCTGAATTTTTTCTAGATTTTCATCCCAAATCAATAACGAATTTGGGACGAATCTAGGTTCGTCCCCAATTTGGGGCGAATCTCGATTCGTTCCAAATTTGGGACGAATTTGGATTTGTCCCAAATTTGTGATGAATCCAGATTCGTCCCAAATTGGGGACGAACCCAGATTTGTCCCAAATTGGGGGCGAATCCAGATTCGTCCCAAAATTCATCGTAGATTTGGGACGAAAATCTATTTTTGTCGTAAATTTTTTTGACCGAGCTTTTTCGCAACAAAATGAGATTTTCATCCCAAATCTGCGACGAATTTTGGGACGAAAATAAAATTCGTCGGAGAATTTACAATGAATTTTCAGCTTTTCCTCGCAAAAATTAGCAACGACAGATTAGCGACGATTATATTTTCGTCCCAAAATTCGTCGCAAAAAAATTTGCAACGATTTTTTTTTTTAAATTTGTCCCCAAAATCCTATTTTTTTTATAATGTCAAGACGTGGTTTCAAGTAAAAAGAGAGCAAGCTAGCGTTTCATTGTTGTAATCTTGTAAGATTTTATTTGTATTAGCTTCTCATCCTCTTCTTCTTGTATTTCTTTGTGTGCAAGCTTATACAAAGTTTTTTCGCCTCTGGATTCTTTTCGAGAATGAGCTCTTTTATAGTGTATGTGTGAGAAAGCGTCAGATCTTTGGATTAGTTACCTCAAGGAAGTGGATACAAATTAAGTAAATCCTTGTGTTAACATTGGAGAATCTTTCACTTTATGTTTTCCACTGCAAGATCACTTCATCGAAGCGAGCGAGCTATTCACCGTCCCAACAAATGATATCAGAAGGAGATCACTCTTCACGAACTCATCGCCGAAAAGTGCAACGAGCTAGAGGAAGAAGAAAAAGTTGAAGCCATAAAATCAACAAGTCAAAGATTATCATCTAGATAACTCAACTTCAAGATGAATTTCTGAGATGGACTCGGATATGATACTAGAGTGCCTGCACCATTCGTATCGACAAGATTCGATCCTTGAAAATCAAGAATTGAAAATTTCTTAATGATGGAGATAGAGTAATGGTTTACTCTAATAGAATATTTTCAAGCTCCAACAAATGACAAAGGAAAAACTCTCAAGAAGAGCAAATGGAGCAAGAAAAAAATCAAAAGATGCGAGGCAAATGACAAAGTGATCAAATTATCGATCAATTTATTGTCAAGTAATATTTTGAACCAAATTAGAGATTATGAAAATGTCAAAGAACTTTAAAGTAAATTGGTGAAGTTTCACGAAGATTCATCTTCAATTGCCTCAATTGAGAGGAATGACAAAGGCAAAGAGAAAAATTCTTTGTTTCAGCTACATGAAAATTTGGAGATTGAGAGATGCTAAACTTTCGAGAATGAAGATGAAGATGCATTCACATCAAAGATTACGAGTGAGGGTAGATCATTGGTAAGAACAAGTTGAAAATAAGAGCAAGTTGAACCCCACCGCTGCCTATTTTCTGCACTTTTTTCATCGAACATTTGCAAACCAGATATAAAACGCACTTTTCTTATGACTCAGGCAACTTATAGGAATCAAACTGAAAGTGTAGTTGCCAGTGGAGGTCAAAAACGAGCTCAAGTCAAATTTGCTCAGTCCAGTAGCGAATCACGATCTGAACCGATGAGATGAAAGGTCAATCTCAGTTAACTTTAATTATTAATATATTTAAAATTTAATAATATTGTCTGGGTGGTGTAGTTGGTCATCACGTTAGTCTCACACACTAAAGGTCCCCAGTTCGAACCTGGGCTCAGACATTTTTAAAATTCCTTCATCTTTTTTTAGCCTGCACGGTTCGCACTGACAATCAGATGTACTGACATTTAGCAACCATATATTAGTATAACGATTGTTGTCTTACCATTCACCCGTTAATATTTATTTTTTTAAAAGAATTTTTGTTTTCAAAAATAAAATATCACCTCGTTATATTTTTCAAAAGATAATAGGAGTTGTCTTTTTCAGTTTTACCTAGTATAAATCAGATTACTATAAGGTAATACAGATATCCCCTTCTTACCTGATTAATTCCAGTGGTCCTATAAAATTTTTTCATCAACTCCCAGATGAATTGAGAAGTGTAAATGGATAGATAGTTTAGTATCATATATAATTCGAACTGTAATGTATCATGGGTAATTTAAACCCTTATTGCTTAGAGAGTTCATTTTTTTTTTTTAATAATCCAGTATCCAATTCTTGTTATCTAATTTTTCACCCGACATTAAGGCATAGCAGAGAGCCTAGATGGGGTCATAATGGATGACCCAACCTCATAAAATTTTTTACAAGTCCCTACATATGATGTGCATTGTGAAATTTAAACCCTTAAATGGTCCACCGCTTATCATCATATCATATCCCTAAAAACATCCCACTGCTTATCATCACAGGAGCATTAATGAAATAACTATAGGTGTAAAATGTGATATCGAGCATGGTAAAGGGTCTTGTATTATTGACCTCACGAAAAAATACAAATAGATCAATTAAGAAGAATATTTTACCTTAATATAATGACCATTTAAATAAGATCTCACTCCAATATAAATCTAATAATTATAGATCCCTAAGATATGCATATTATCATTTATTGCTAAAATTTTCTTTACACCTTTCACTTAAGGATCTATAGTTACTGCAAAAATATAGTTATTTGAAAGGTGTAAAGAAAATTTTAATAATAAATGATAATATACATATCTTATTATCCAACCATAGATCAGAGCGGCCTGGAGGGTGTTGTGGGTCCTGGTATTATCTTCAATGACAAGACGGGTAGAAATGGTTGGTGTATCCATTGTTGGGTCTTACATGCCACCGACTAGAATGATATTGGGTTGAGAGTTAGATTCTAGTATCGACAAACGCATTAGATGTTAAGTAGGTATTATTAATTGTTTCTTTTTGTTTCACGGAAAATGTTTTTTTTTTAAATATTCTTTTGGATTGTCCAATGTTTGGTGCAATGCCATGTACAGTTACGGCATTGGTGTAACTCTTGAAGTAGTCTTTAGACAAGGCGAAAGTCGCTGGCTCCATTTCGGTGAAGGCTGGTAAACTAGGCTCGGAACTTCGCCAACAGCTTCCCAGGCCTTATTGCAGCAATTTCTTCAAGTGTTATTTACAATCATTCATCTCTCCTTCACAAATATGGCTTGATTAGTTCCTCTGTCCATCTTTTTCAGCTTATCACCATGTCCACTATTCCTATCTCATGTGCTTGCACACTGAGTGGAGGTTATTTCAAGCTCCAGCCCTCTTATCTGCTGATCAAGAGCACATCCTCACTGAGCTCCTGGAAGTGCATTTCAAAAGCATCTTGCCTTCAGGAAGGCATCCAGCAGTGGCTTCAGGGCATCCGCTGTGGCTGTTTACAAGGTGAAACTCATTGGCCCAGAGGGGGTCGAGCATGAGTTTCAAGCTTCCGACAGCACATACATACTCGGCGCAGCCTAGACTGCCGGAGTGGAGCTTCCATACTTATACCGAGCTGGAGCATGTTCAACTTGTGCTGGCCAAATTGATTCTGGTAGTATAGACCAGTACGATGGCTCCTTCCTTGATGAAAAGCAAATGGATTAGGGGTACCTTTTGACTTGCGTCTCCTACTCAAAATCCGACTGCTCACGCCCACAAGGAAAGCGAACTCCATTGATCGGCCCCCCTGATCGAGTCAAGGAACAAGAGATACGTACTCATCAACTGAGGTTTATTGGCTGGGATGAAGGACGTATTGGTGCTGAATTTGTTTCTTGCACACTTTTATTCATTGTCTCTGTTGTTGAATACTGCTATTAACTCTACTGTCGTCTTTTGCATCGGAAAGGTTGAAATCTTTATTGCAGCAATTCACAGAATGAGTTTGCTGGTAAACTCATTGGTGGCAATGGATGAACTGAACATTGTTGTATCATTATAAACATAGGTTCCTTTAAGCTACCACTTATCAAGGTACGGCAAGTATCAAACTTATTTATAATTTATAAACATCTTTCCATTTGCTGCCCTAGAGAAATAAGCTTATTTATAAACCCCATGATTAAGTACACTAACAACTGAAACTCGAAGGGACAGAGAACCCCCCTCACAATTTTGCTGAATGTTGTTCCAAATAGGACAATGCAACCGCGGCATGGAGCGCGGCTCCCAAAGGAAGTGCCTGCTCATCGAGGAATAAGTAGGGAGAATGCAATGGCTGGGGTGGCCCTAAGCTTTCATTTCCAACTCCGAGCCAAAACATGGCACTCGGCATCCTCTGTGAAAAGAAGCTGAAGTCCTCGGCCCCCATGACAAACGGGCTCTCAAGGACATTGGCATAACCGACCAATTTCTCCCCCACTGTCTTAGCATGAGCATAGATCCCTTCATCATTCACGGTCGCAGGATATGGTATGAGCTTCTGCTCCAAAAAGTCCACTAAGGCAGTGCAACGGTGAACGGCAGCCTGTCTCTCGATAGTCTGCAAGTAAGCACGAGTAGAAAGAGAATCAGCCATTGCATTTTGTGCTACTAGTTCGTTGTCAGGGTATGTGAAATGTTTACCTCCTTGATCCTCGTTGATAGTTCAATCAGACCTTCAGTGGTTGTGCTCCTAAATGTGCCACCAAAAGCCACTGTCTCTGGAATGACATTGTAAGCATCTCCAGCTTTTATGAATCCTACCGATACCACCTGTGACAGAAATTAGTGTCATTTATACTATAAACAAATAATACCAAAAGGAAGGATTGGGGAAACTGCAATAGTTGTTAAATAAAACGATCTGGTAAATTTCAATTTCTGAAACTGAAGCTACTCTGCTATCAAGAGGGTCTGTCTCTCGCGACACGAGCTGCTGAAGGCTGAGGATTGCAAATGATGCAGGAATTAGCGGATCAATTGCTGCATGTGGAGCTGCAGCATGGCCACCTTTTCCTTTAATTATCGCTTCAAATCGGCCTGATGCAGCTAGAATAGGGCCGGCTCTGGAGGCAATTCGGCCAGTAGCGAGTGCAGGGTTGATATGCAAAGCAAAGATTGCCTCTATGTCATCCAGTTTACCCTCTTGCAACATATGGTATGCACCAGCATGACCCTCTTCCCCTGGTTGGAAAACAAGTTTAACTGTTCCCTTCAAGCACAATAGACATATACAAGTTTGGTAAGAATCGCAAAATCATGCAGTAATGATAATTCATTATGATCTTGTCGCAAAAACATGGCTTTATCAATCAATTTTCTGGTCATAGATGTACCTTCAGTTCACTTTTAGTATTTTGAAGCAGCTTGGCTGCACCAAGGAGCATGGTTACATGAGCATCATGACCGCAAGCATGCATTTTCCCACTTTCTTTGCTCTTGTACTCCCAGTTCACAAGTTCCTTCAAGAGGATAATAAGGATACAGTGACTATAATTTCTTGCTTTTTGAAAAAAAACACACTATATTGACAATCCAAGATGATTCACATCAACTGAAGTTATAAAAAGAATGTTTTGAAGAGTGAATGCATCAGTAAATTGTTTGAATATATATGATCACTGAATCTATATGTCAAAGCAAGCGAGAATCTAAATAGCTAGTTGCAGAAAATTTCACAAAGTGAATGATCATCATAAAAGCAAATTTGCATCTTCTACTTAATATCCAATAAACATAAGCTAGAAAGGTTCCTTCCATCTTTCCTAGGAGGAAGGCTACATGGTTTTACAGCCTATTTAATCACCTTCAACTCACACCTTGGGCAAGCCAAACCTCACTTCAGACCAGTCCATTCACTATAGCCTAGTCACATTTATGCCAAGCGGACCTTACCAGCCTCTAGTTCACCTTGGCCAACATCAACTTCAAGCAAGCCCAACTAGTTCCTGCCCACCTTGACCCAACTGCATCCACCTTTGGCAAACTGAATCCAGCTAAAAAATTGGGCTCTACTGAACACTTTGTAGTGCTCATCTGGCTGGCTATGATCTCGAAATGAGGGGGTTGATGGGTGACTCATATTTGAATGAAGGTCAATGCGATGAGCGTCATGAAAGAAAAATCTATTAAGATCTTTTGTAACAAAATTTTGTTACGATTTTTTATAATAGAATTCTATTGCGGTTTTTCATAACAAAATTCTGGGGTAATATTTATAGGGATTATTATAAACTTATTGGATCATGAGAATCATTGAATGTGATTCTCTTATAGAGAGAATTTTAATAAAGCTTCGGCCATTTTTGTGGAGTAGACATGCCGCCGAACGGTAACTCTTCTTCTTCCTCGCTTCTTCTTCTTCCTCCTTGTGTTTGCTTCCTCTTGAGCGTCTTTGTCTCATTGCTCTGCGCGATCTCTTTCTCTCGTCCTCTTCTTCCACATTAGAGGTTGAGAGGTGTCGCCCCTCTCTTTGCGTAATAATTGGTATCAAAGCGAGATTTTTATGGATTTCTTCAACATGTCGGAGACGACTTCTACGAAGTTTGATATGATGAAATTTGACGAAACCAAGAACTTCGGATTATGGCAGAGAAGGGTCAAGAACTTGTTTGTGCAATAAGGCATAATGAAGGTGCTAGGAGAAAGGAAACCAGAAAGCATAGAGAGATCGGATTGGGAAGAACTTCATGACAACAATCAGATTTTGTCATACGGATGATGTGATGTACCATGTCATGGACGAGAAGTCATTGGTAACAGTTTAACAAAAGCTGGAAAGCCGATACATGCTAAAGTCATTGACAAACAAACTGTATCTTAAGCAAAAATTATTCGGACAAAAGATGACAGAGGGAACCGATCTGAGCCAGCACATCAACGTATTCAACTAAATGGTGAGCAATCTGAAGTGGGTTGATGTGAAGATCGAGATTTTGTTGAATTCTCTACTTTCATCTCCTACGTATGAGAATTTGGTTATTACTTTGATGTGGGGTAAGAAAACTCTTAAATTGGAGGAGATCACGGGTGCATTGCTAGGTTTTCACTAAAGGAAGAAACCAAATGATGAAGTTTCTCATGGAGAAAGACTTGTGGTAAATAGCAACCAAGAGTGTGGTAGGAACAAATCTCGACATGAATCGGGTAACGACAAGCTCATTCTAAGTCGAGAAGGAAGAATACGACAAGCTCATTCTAAGTCGAGAAGGAAGAATATGATCATGTGCTAGAAGTGTAGAGGCAAAGGTCATATGAAGAGAAATTGTCCAAAGAAAAAGAAGCATGTTGCAGAGAACAAAGGTAGTTCGGTAAAGTCTGCAAACATAGTTGAAGAAGAAAATTAAGAGAGCGGTGATTGAGATATGCTATCAGTTATGCCGAGCTCGGAGCAATTGACGGATGCATGGATTTTAGACTCTGCATGTTTATATCACATGACTCTAAACAAAGAGTGATTTGACACCTATAGGGTAGTGAATTCTGATTCAGTGTTATGGGAAATGATGCGTCATGCAGAGTTATCGGCATAGGATATGTAAGAATCAATATGTTTTATGGTGTGATCAAAACCCTATGTGATGTCAGATATATACCAGAGCTAAGGAAGAGCTTGATCTCGCTAGGCACACTAGATGATATTAGTTGTAGTTACAAATCAGTGAACCGGATAATAAAAGTCAGCAAGGGAGCTCTGACGATAATAAAAGGGCAAAAGTTAGCAAGGAACATCTATAAGTTGATAGAGACTACAATTATAGTAGAGTCGCCTCATGGAGTCTGAATTAGACAGTACTGTCTTGTGGCATATGCAACTAGGGCATATAGGTGAACATGAGATGCTAGAACTTTACAATAGAGATTTGTTGAAGGGTGTTAAAACCTGCAAGCTTGAATTCTACAAATTATATGTTCTTGGGAAACAGAGTAAAGTGCAATTCAAGATGACAACAAACAAGATAGAGGGGATTCTGGACTATGTACATACAGATCTATGGACCAACCAGTGTAGCATCACTTGGAGGGCACTTGTATTTTGTGAGTTCTACTGATGATTACTCACGAAAGGTCTGGGTATACTATATGCATCACAAGTTGTAAACTTTTGCAAAGTTTAAACTGTGGAAAACTGAAGTGGAGAACCAGACAGGAAGGAAGATCAAATGCCTTAGATTAGGCAATGAGACTCCGTACACAGATTCCAAGTTTCAAGAATTTTGTGAGCAGCATGGAATAATGAGACATTTCTCGGTTCGCAAGACACCTCAGCAGAATAGAATGGTAGAAAGGTTGAACAGAACAATTATTGAGAAGGCAAGATATCTCATGTTGGATGTAGGGCTAGCAAAGAATTTTTGAACAGAAGCGGTTAACATGATATGTTATCTTATTAATAGATCACCAAGGGCAGCATTACAAGGAAAAGTATTAAAGGAAGTATGGATAGAGAATCGAGTAGATTACTCTCATCTTCAAGTTTTTGGATGTCTAGCATATATGTACATATCTAGTGAGAAAAGATCAAAGCTAGATGCGAAGTCAAAATAGTGTATTTTTTTGAGGTATCAGAAAGAAGTTAAAGGTTTCAAGCTTTAGGATCCTAAGGCAAACAAGGTGGTGATGCGGTATTTGACGAGAAGGCTATGTTACAGCGTACTCAGGAAGAAGGAAAGGAAACACCACATAGCAACATGAAGAAAGATATTGTACAACTGGAGTTAGAGACTAGACTCCAATGATTTTAGCTTAGAACACACGAAACATCACACTATAGCTGGTGGCAAAACGAGGTAAAACCACCCACAAAATACGGATTCAAAGACTTGGTATCTTAAGTAGTTATCACTAAGAACCAAATGTGGGATCTAGTGGAACCTCTTGAAGGAAAGAAAGTTATAGGGTGCAAGTGGATATTCAAGAAGAAAGAAGCAATGACAAAGGAAGAAGTGAAGTTTAAGACTTGGTTGATAGCAGTGTTCTAAATCGCGTAGCGTTGGTTCATAGCGTTTTTGTCTTGTCATCGCGTAGCGTAAATAGCGAAGCGTATAGCGCAAGCTTTTCGTGCACGTCAATGTTTAAATTAAAAAAAAAATAAAATATACTTATATAAGTAAAATAAAAATAACATAACCTAAAATTAATCATAATAATTCATTACATGTCAAAAAATCCCATAACAACAATTTAAAAAGTCTTATAATTAAAACAACATAACCTAAAAATAATCTATATCATCCAATTCTATATCACTATCATCATCAATAGTGTCTGTTGGAAAATTTCCACTATCAAAAGTTGTTAGAATTACTCCTCCATAATTTTCAGCATCAAGATGATTATCTTCCACATCAACAAGACTCAACCTTGCTTGTTTGTCTTTGCTTCCACCTAGTATATAAGAGATACGACATTTAAGAATCAATTATAGGTGAAGTAGATATAAATAAATAATTTGCATATGCTTAGTGCTTACTTGAATTTTCAACCACTCTTTTTTTTGAATTCGTAGGAGGAACTTCAACTATATCCTCAACATCTTCGATTCGCTTATCTGAGTCGAAAAGACTTTCAAAGGTAGCCGACGACACACTCACAATAGGATCACTTTCAAACAATTCATCATCTTCAAGCCATTTAGTAGTTACGGGGAGAACTGAACCTTCTTTCTCAGTTATCCATTCATCATCCGAATTAATTTCATCAACCACAATGGGATCAATCTTGTCTCTCCTCCTAATGCTTCTCTCCCTAAGCTTGAAGTTATATTTCACAAACACCAACGCATTCAACTTTGCATGTTCAAGCTTATTTCTCTTTTTTGTATGAATCTAATATTACAAAGAAGAAAACATATATAAAAAAATTTAAAATAAACAATGATATGAAAATTATAAAACAATTAAAATTCAAGTAAAGTTAGAAACTTAGAATACTCACCGATTCAAAAGTGCTCCAATTTCTTTCACATCCCGAAGCACTACAAGTGAGACCAAGCACTCGAATTGCAAATGTAATAAGCTCGGGTGTCTTACTTCCAAAACGTTCCCACCACGAGACTAATAAGTAATAACATTAAAAAAAAAATTACAAGAATGTACATAATTTTAAAATATGAATGCTAGTATAATTTTACAAGAACGTTTACAAGAAGAAAATTTTATCCGGAGTTCGCAACATTCTTGTTCGTTTTGCTATTGGAGTTCCAAATTCTCCTTCAGCTTTATTATACAAGTCCAATTGGATGTCTGTTTTAAGACGATCATCAGAAGACAACATCCTATCTATGCAAGTATACAATCCATCTCTAACTTCATCACAATCAGAAAATCTTTCTTCATAACGCAATTGCAGGTTCAAATAGTACCCGGCCGTGTGTAGAGGATGATGAAGTTGTGGAGTCCATCGTGAATCAATTTTTTTCCAAATGGGCTTGTATTTTCTGTCAACTCCCCCACAATTAAATTTTATTGTCTCTTTTGCCTTATCCATAAGTTCATAAATATATCCCATGGTCGATCTCTCCTCCGAATCAACTTCCCTTAACACACTTACAAGAGGAACAACACTCTTAACACAAAATGCAACATGTGGCCAAAAGTTGGGATCATTAATAACAATTCTCTTCACGACCTTCCCCTGAGTTGTTTGAGATAGTGGTGAACTAACCCAATCTTCGGAAGTAAACATTTGTTCAAGTGGCCTTTTAACCTTATACATACTCTGAAGAGTGAGAAATGAAGTAGCAAAATGAGAGTTTCTTTACCGTTTGTATACTTTCTCATCAAAGAAAGTATAGTCCCATGACCATAAAGGAACTTCACAACCATCTTAGCTTGCTCAATTGTGTCAAAAAAAATCTTCAACTTTGCAATATCCTCCAACATTAGATCAATGCAATGCGCCGCACAAGGTGTCCACCAAATTCTATGTCTAGTCTCCATAATTTTTTTCCCCGTCTTAATGCATTTCGAAGCATTATCCGTGACAATTTGAATTATATTTTCCTCTCCCACCTCATCAACAACATCATCAAGATATTTAAAGATCAATTCCCCATTTTTAATAGAAGTTGATGCATCAATAGATTTCAAAAAGAAAGTGCCGGCGGGACTATTTACCAAAAAATTAATCAAACTTCTATTCTTTCCATCCGTCCAACCATCGGACATAATAGTGCATCCATATTTTTTCCATGCTTTTTTATGCTCCTCATATATTAGGTTGATGTCATCAACCTCAACTTTAAGTATCCAAGTTCTTAACTCATGCATTGAAGGAGGCTTGAACCCTCTTCCATATTCCGCAATGCCCTCAACAATAGGCAACCAATAAGAATTATTCACAACATTAAACGGAAGTACGGCAGAGTATATAAAACGACCAACTCTACGCTTCACATCAACCGGTAAATCTTTTTTGTATGTCGAATTTAGAGTTGTTTGTTGAGGTTCAGAACTAACAAATCCATGAAGGGTACCTTTACCTTTTGATTCACCACTACCAGAACATCCAATTGAATTTCCCCCTACACTTCCAACTTTTGATGATTGCGTACTCATACTCTAGGACCTTCACCAATCTCTCGTAAGAATTCAGTTTGTTTGCTTTTAGATGCTCTAATTTTGTCAAGTGTTTCTCTAATTTCTTTCTTAATATCATCCGGAACACTAACACAAGGTGCAACCCCTTTATGAGTTTGAGCTAAATGTTCTTTCAAACGAGTAATCCCTCCATTCGATATATGATGACAAAATTTGCACCGAACATATTTTTCCCCTTCATTTTGATAACAATATTTCCAACCAATATCTTTTTTTGACAAATTCGTAGACATTGCAAATTCTAACCAGACAATCAAAATCCTAGAAAAACAAAAGAAAAAAATCAAAAAAAATAATTAATTAATTAGAAAAAAATGGAAATCAATCAAGGCATCTAGAAGATCGATCCAAGGAATTAGATCGATCCTGTGATCGATCGAGATCCTTTCTGTTCGAACAGAAAGGGTCTGGATCGATCCAGGGCGTCTTGATCGAGATCGATCACTGGATCGATCCAGACCCTGGATCGATCGAGTTCGATCCAGGGTCTGGATTGATCCAGGTACCCGACTCGCGAAATCTTTGCTCCTTAGAGAGAAAAAAAAAGAAAAAACGAAGAAAACGAAAGGAAGGAGAAAAGCTTACCTCCAATCGTTGTCCCTCGCCGCCGCTCACAGGTCACTGCTCGCCGCTCGCCTTGTTGTCCGCCGATCACACCGCTGCTAGGTCTCTGCTTGCCGCTCGCCTCTTGCAAGTTATTGCTCGCCAATCGCCGCCTGTCGCCTCTGCCCTACCTTCGCCTCTGCCTATCTCGACGGTCACGATTCAACGCCTTTGCCCTACCTATTGTGTAAGCATTTTACAATTCTAGCGTCCGCTATGGGCCGCTAAGGCATGATAGCGCACGCTATGTGCGCTATCTACGCTTTTGTCCCGAATAGCGTGGGCTATTTGGGACGATCGCTAATCAGCAAACGCTGCAGAGCGTTCGCTGATCGTAGCACGCGATAGCGCGCTATGTAGCGCGCTATTCGCCACTATTAAAAACCCTGGTTGATAGCAAAGGGGTATTCACAGAGAAAATGAATTGACTATAAAGAAATTTTCTCTCCAATAGTAAGACATACACCAATTAGAGCGGTATTGACTTTGGTGACACATTACGATTTGCAGGGCAAATGGATGTGAAGACGATATTTCTTCATGGAAATTTGGATGAGCAGATTTTTATGTCACAATCTGAGGGATTCAATCCGCCCGGACAAGAGTAGTTGGTTTGCAAGTTGAAGAAATCGCTTTATGGATTGAAACTATCTCTTAAGCACTGGTACAAACGTTTTGATTCATACATGATTCAAAATGGATATAGGAGATGTGAGTATGATTGTTATATATATGTGAAGAGCCTTGAAGATGAATCACTGATTTTTTTACTACTATACGTAGATGATATGCTCATTGTTGCAAAGAAGATGAAAGAGGTTGATAAATTGAAGAGGCTACTGAGCAAGGAATTTGACATGAAAGATTTGGAAGAAGCCAAGAAGATTCATAGGGATAGAGCTGCAGCGAGATTTTGGTTATCTCAATGTAGCTATGTGGAGAAGGTGTTGGATAGGTTCAACATGAAGAATGTAAAGTCGGTGAACATACCCTTGGCACATCACTTCAAGTTATCCAGTACACAATGTCTAAAGATGGATGACGAGATCCAAGAGATGTTAAAAGTTTCTTATGCCAGTGCAGTTAGTTGTCTGATGTATGCCATGGTTTGCACCAGACCAGATTTAGCGCAAGCAATTAGTATGGTGAGCAAGTTTCTCTCAAATCCTGGTCGACCACATTGGGATGCAGTGAAGTGAATTTTTAGATATTTCATAAATACAACTGATTATGACATCATATTCAGTAGACAATCGGAAGATCCTTCAGTTGTTGGATACGTAGATGTAGGCTATGTAGAAGGACTACTACAGAATACGTGTTCAATGTAGCAGGAGGACCTATCTGTTGAAAATCTATGATACAATCTATTGTTGCATTGTCTACAATGGAGTTGGAGTACATGGCAGTAGCTAAACCAGCGAAGAAAGCTTTATGACTTACAGGGTTGGTTAGAGAACTGGCGTTCAACAAGATAGAGTCAAGTTGTTATTCGATAGTCAAAGTGTTATCTATTTAGATAAAAATTAGGTGTATCATGCAAGAACCAAGCACATTAATATGAGGTTTCACAAGATCAGAGAGTTGATTGCTTCCGGGGAAATTCAACTTGAGAAGGTTCACACAATGTTGTAAACATGTGGAAGGAAGAGATCTAGGTGGAGTTTTGTTCAGATACTCGTATTCTTCGAAGGGGTGAATATTCGCCAAGGTGGAAATTATTGGCAGGTGACTCATATTTGGATGAAGATCAATTCAATGGGCATCATGGAAGAAAAATTTGTTAAGGTTTTTCGTAACAGAATTCTGTTACGACTTTATTGGGTCTAGAGTTTAGGCACTATTTATAGGGATCATTGAAAACCTATTGGATCATGAGGATCATTGAAAACCTATTGGATGATGAGAATCATTGAATGTGATTATCTTGTGTAGAGAGAATTCTAATAAAGGTTCGGCCATTTTTGTGGAGTAGGCACGCCACCAAACCACGATAACTTTTCTTCTTCTTCTTCTTCTTCTTCTTCTTCCTCATGTTTGCTCCCTCTTGCGCATCTTTGTCTCATTGCTCTGCGTGATCTCTTTCTCTTCCTTTTCATTCGCGTTAGAGATTGAGAGGTGTTGCCATTCTCTTTACGCAATAGAGGGCCAAGCCAATTTAATATTCTTGATAGACTTCCATAATGTTATAATAAGAACACCACAACACAATCAAATTTGGTTCACCCTCAAGGCACTTTAAGTTTGGTTCACCATCAAGGCACTTTCCAGCTTAAAGTGTAACACACTCCATCCACTTAAGAAGTTTCAGAAGTAGACATATAAGAACTTGAGTTAGTACCATGTTTTGAGCATATAAGTTAACTTTCTGTTTCTTACTAATTGGTTCAAGCTTTTTCATCAAATTCAAGTTTGTGTTCGGCATAATTTGGTTCACGAAACAGCAAAAGTTTCATTTGCTAATCTCAATCTTATATTTTGTTGCATCTTTCAACGAACAGGCAATCAAATCTATATGATGTGGTCAATGGTGAATCATCTAGATTAGATGGCCGGTCGATTTAGGGTTTCAAACACTAACACATTAATGGCGTCAAAAATCTCATTTACCGACCCTGTTTCTTTTAACTGCTTCAAACCCAGAAACCAAAATCCCCATGGAAATGTATCCGAATTAGGTCGGGTTCTCGCTTACCTGCAACGGGAGCGCATCCATGTCAGCCCTAAGGGCGAAAACGGGACCAGCGCCGGAGCCGACGGAGGCAACGACCCCTGTCTTGGCGACCGGCCAAGTGTAGCGGATTCCGAGAGCGTCGAGCTCCGACCTGATTAGCTCGCTCGTCTGGAACTCCTCGAAGGCGAGCTCCGGGTGCTGGTGGATCCGCCGGCGGAGGGTCGTCAGCCAGTCGAAGAACTCCGGCGATCGAGCCGATTCGAGCAGCTCGAGACCGGATATCAAAAAGCCCCCCAAGCCAGAGGAGAGGAGGAGGAGGAGGAGGAGGAGATGGACGGAGGGTCCGAGAAGAGAAGAGGAAGACGAAGCCATGGAATCGAAAGTCGACGGCCCATCGCCCACTACAACATTTAATACGGCAAATATATCATTCCAAACTAATCACATAATTATAGATATATTAATTTTAATACTTATCTTAATAATTAACTTCACAATGTTATTTTAAATTACTCGTATTAATTAGCGTTTAAGTGATGATTTACTACATACCGTGGAATTTAGAATAATTCATATCATTATAAAATTAAAATTGAAAAAGAATAAATTAATTGACATTTAAAATTAAATATTCATAGCCAACCTAACGTACAAAAACATTTTATGAATTGCAAAGGAGCATTTTAAAAAAACAAAATTATGAATGAATTGTTATTTTAATATATTTTAAAAGGACATCTTTTAATGATATAAATAAAAAAGTATACCTTTGTTAAAGGACGACTTGTGAATTGAAAATATAAATTAAAATCAAACTTCTCTATCAAGATAGCCTCAATTAATGATTTTTAATAGGTCAATTTCGGCTGGGTTAGACCTAACTGTCAGCTTGTCTTAACTGCCGAGCCGATTGTGTAGTTGTCTACCAGACTAGCTACCAAGTGGACTTGTTCTAGCCCGAGTGAGATGTGGTTGGTCGAATGCTGAGTGTCACGACGTCTAGGCGATCCGAGTGCTTCCCGAGTGGTTGTACCTCTCGATTGCCCACTGTCAACTAGGCTGAGTCTGAATGGATTGCTACTGCTTGAGCGACGAGTGCTCGAGAGCGAACTTCGACTAGTCAGGAAGCAAGGCCGATTACTTGGAGTGATTGAGTGTTGAGTTTCAATTCGCCTACGTGTCAAGTGGGACGAGTGTTGAGTCACCAGAGAGCTCCAAAGCTCGAGTGAACCGACTACTGTCGAGTAGTCGGGAACTCGAACCCGAGCCCGAGCGGGTCACTGAGTCAGGAAGTCATATCCTGACCGTTGAGTCCGAGTGGGAAATTGAGTGGTTACATCTCTTGATTGCCCACTATCAACTAGGTTGAGTCTGAATGAATCGCTACTGCTTGAGCGACGAGTGCTTGAGAGTGAAGTTCGACTAGTCAGGAAGCGAGGTTGATTACTCGGAGTGATTGAGTGTTGAGTGTCAATTCATCTACGTGTCGAGTGGGATGAGTGTTGAGTCACAAGAGAGCTCCAAAGTCCGAGTGGACCGACTGCTATCGAGTGGTCGGGAACTCGAGCCCGAGCGGGTCACTGAGACAGGAAGCCACATCCTGACTGCCAAGCCCGAGTGGGAAATTGAGATGTCAAGGCCTATGTTTAATACAGTTTCCTTAAAATAAATTTGTCCCTTCTAATAGTGTAATTTTCCTGTTTAACTAATATCACATTAGCGACAGAAAATTAAGGTTTATGTCACGAACTATTTTTACAATAAATAGCGATGGAATTATAAATTTACGATGCTAAATTGGCACATTTTTGCCAAAATCTTCACATTTTAACGTTTTCCCTTTTACACAAAGTATAACAATCAATAAATCACCACAAATGATGGTTATTACAACAGTTTATATTATAGAACTAAACAGCACAATATTCACATTACAAACTAAATATCACAAGATCCAATTCAAATATAATAAACAAGTCTAATGAGATACCGAATAAATTAAAAGAGAGAAAACTAGAACTTGCTTTATTATGGACATCAATCAATAATGATGTTACGAGGTAATGATGGACGTTTGTTTCTCAGGATACAATCACGAAACTACGATTGCAACCTAGCACAAGTTGTTGGTTGTGAAACAAGTGTGTATTTAAACGTTATCATTGTTGGGACCTTTGTGTCTGGCTAGAGGGGGTGAATAGCGTTTCTTCGATTTCTTGCCTACAACTTGTTAGCAGAATCAAAAGCAAAGGAAAGACAAAAATGAAAACAATAATACAATGCTAACTCTTTGCAATTTACTTGGTCTCTACTTTCTTGAGGTGAATAATCCAAGAGTCCACACACACACGATCAAGTTTCACTATGCTCTTCTCCTTTTTGAATCAAACATGAAGGTAGAGAAACCCTTATAAAGTGATATCTTCCTCTTACAAAATTAAAGAATGAATTTGGGAGGAAGAGATTGAGAATCTGTAGACTTGGAGATCACTTGGAGAGCTTTGAAGGTTAGAATAGCAAGTGTTTTTTCTCCAAACTTCAAGAATAGTTTTTATATTTTTCCTGACATCAGTCGACTGCTGTCCATATCAGTCAAGTGATGGACTTCAACGACACTTAAGATTTTGCGGGATCTCCTGCCGTCAGCATATAACAGTCACTTACCAGTCGACTGGTAACTGACTGCAACTCACTGTTCGTTTTAGGATCGGGTATCAATCGACTGGTGCAAGAACCAGTCGACTGATACTTCTTAGTATAAGAGCACAACACTTCAAATATGATCTTTCATACTTGAAACATACATTTAGCCTAGACTTATACTTTTAAGCATCTTCTATCAGTCTCGCGTCCTTAGGATGTTTCCGAACTCATGGCTCCTCATCCTTGTGCTTGCCTTCAAGTGTTTCCTTTGTCTTCATCATGCTAAGTTTTCTTTTGCCAAGAGGTCGCACCTCTAGGACTTCACCGCTAAGAGCCACGCTTCCAGACTTCATCCGCCAAGACTATTTTCTTGGACTTTCCTTGCCAAGTCTTCATACCTGGGCTTTTTTTTTTGTACTTGCTTACTCAACATTTATGTTAGATCACCAATATTGCCTAACTTAAACTTATTTAACCAAACATCAAAAGTAAATAATACCTGGAGCAAGATCGCACCAATAATCTTCTCCTTTTTTATGTTTGACAAATTGTTTAAGTTAGGTCTTTAAATATGCAATAATCATAAAGTATAGGCATAATGTATGTATATGAAAATCATGATCATAGAGTTCAACTTTTTAAAGTGAAAGTTCTAACTTAACCTATCTATTTCTCCCCCTTTGACATACAACAAAAAGTTAGAGGGAGCATAAACCAAAACTCCCCCTCAAGCAAGTGTAAATATTTTGAGAAATTTAAGAACTTAAGCTCCCCCTTAATCCAAAATACTCTCTAAGTGCGAGGGGACAGAATGATATGCCACAATAAAATATATCCAAGTTAGGAAGATTCAAGGTGTAAATTCAGAGGAGTCTAATTCCAATGTTTCAGTCGACTGGTACCTGTGCCAATCGACTAGTATCAGATTTTTAGCAGTGATGTGTGTTGTATTTTAGAGATGCAAACACACATGAGTGCACTACTCAATACACAAACTTATGAAATTTAGGCATTTCACACACTATAAAATAGACATAAACATAAAAAGTCATACATAAGTACTAATAGGCATAAAAGTCATACAAAAGCATAAGCCTATGTAAAGTCACAAAGAGAAATAAACATGAAATACAAAGTGCTACAAGAGCGTCTATGGCGTTTGAGATAAATAGAGGATGAACATGTCTAAACCAAAAGTTTCTCGACACCAACTAAGAGTCAAACACCGCGCCTAAACATCATCACTAGGAGGAGGAGGAGCCTGGTACGTCAAATCCTAATGTTGCATCATCTCATACATGGCGATATGACGCTGCTGAGAATCAGCCCAATCCTGACGAAGGCCCTAAATATCCTGATGAAACCCCTAAAACTCATGATGGATCATCTTCTCTAGGTGGGTAATCCTATTGTCCGTAGACATACGCGATGGCTCTGGAGCAACAACATCCTCCTCGTCGCTAGAGTCTAATGAAGCCTGGTTACGACTCCAGACCATCACTCCCTGATGCCTCTCAATCCATGCCAGAGATAGCTGCCGCAAAGTGTTGGAACCCCGTGGTAATTTTGATGTGATCAACTAAGTTAAAGTTAGGTCCTGTTATATTTGAACCTTATGTCTAAGTGTGCAGGAGCTTAGGAACACAAGAAGTCGAGCAAAAGATGCAGCTAGCGAGAATGATGGCATGGGAGGGAGCCGACGGGTTCGGTGCATCCGAGAGACGAGGAACTGCCGAAGTGTACACCAGTGGGCAAAAAGGACATGCACGACATTCTGAGGGATGAGAAGTCAGAGTGGAAACCTGCTCGAGGAGAAGACGGGGAAATGGGTTCGGGTGAGCCCTATCCCGGATGGCCATGATCACCCAGGCGATCAGAGCAGCAGAAGAGCAAAAGATGGCTATAAGTGCTGCTGGAGCCGCCTTCAAAGGGAGTTGAAGGCGCCTCCACGCGCCTCCGCACCTTCACTGTGGAAGGCGCCTTCGACCAAGATGATATTGTCGATATTGAAAGATAATCCATATGATAAAATCACAAATACCAAATATAATTTTCCAATAAATATTTTGTTAAGCATTGGGATCTTAAGATCCTATGACTCCACAATATTTCTAGATAGGATCTTAATCCAAAACAAACAAATATGCCAAGAGATACAACTTACAGTGTCATATTAGATATAAATTTTTTGCAATGATACTAGATTACCTGTCAAGTGTGCCACTTATGACGAATGCCTGACCAGCTAAATAGTAAGGAGCACCTTCTAGAACTTCCTACTCAACCAAAGAAACAAGACTAAAGCATGGAAACTAGATAGATTTATTAAAGTGAATAATACCATTATTTACCAATTACCTTCTCTCCTTTGTGTGGAGGATCATTCCTCTCTCCAAAATTCATAATCCTTTTGCTCATTGCAAATATCAGGAAGAGCAGACTAGATATTATGGTGTGGAATCATGATCCTTTTGCTCATTGCAAGATACCCTTTTATTAATGCTAGGGGAATTCATCAATTGTTGATTACTACCTAAAAACAATTAATTTGTCTTTAAACTAATCCTCATAAAATATGATGGAAAAAAGTACCTGTCATCGAGAGAACCATTACACTGAATTAGAGTAGATGGTGGATGTCTTCCAGGAAGAGGAATAAGTAATATTTTGTGAGCAAACAATTGAAGATCTGTTGTTAGACCATTAGTTCTCTTGATATCTACAATCTTTCATAAACAAAAGAGAACACTCTCAGTGCTAACCAATCTACACTCGTCACTAGATGCTTGAAAGATCTAATAGTGAAAAACTATGAAAAATTGACAAATATTAATCAAAGGACTACATAATGGAGAGAAAGAATAACAACATCTAATAGTTATCACACATTTACCGATTTAGGATTCAAGAGAAATAAGTAAAACCAAGATTTTTTTAGCAATATTCATCAAAAGAAACTTTTCCCCCCTCATTTCTGAAACAAGATCAACATTTAGTAAAAAAAAAATCCGAATTACCTCAACACCATACTTTATGGCGACGCCTGCAAGTGTGTCCAACTTGGATACATGATGCTCGATGTACTTCAACGCACAAGGAGACGAGGGAGGAGCAAAGTTATCATATTTTCTCTCATGGGAAAGAGATCCCATCGCTATAGGGTGAATGCGACAAAAAAAAATGGGGGAGAAAACCTAGAATGATATCAGTTTCTTCGATCGGTGATGCAAGCAGGTGGAAGAAGGTGAACAAATCAAAATAAAAGAAGGAATTGGTAATGCAAACAAATCGAGAAACAGAAAGTAACCTAGATCAGTAGATCTGGAACTCCAGATTACGTCCTGACCTCCGTCACGCACGCTCCCATGATCCGGACCCTTGCTATCGCCCTGCGATCGCTCTTCCCGGCTGTTGCTGCTCCTACGCGGCTCCAGTGAGTGAGAGATTGTGAGAAAAGAGGGACGAAAATGCTTAGGGATAGAGAAGGTAAGGGGGGAATGCAGCGGCAAAAAAAATTCGGGGAGAGGGAAAGAAAAAAAGCGGCGGTAGAAAATGGCGAAGGGGAAAAATGGCGAAGGAAAAAAACACTGGTATTCAACATCACTTAATAGACAACGGTTTTTAAAAATCGTTGTCGTAATTCCAAAAAAGCACACAAAAACAACAGTTTTCAAAAACTATTGTCATAGCCTTTAAAAATCGTTGTTGTAGCCCCAAGAAAACATAAATAGACAACGATTTTTAAAAACTGTTGTCGTAAGCCAAAAAAAATTGTTAAAAGACAATGGTTTTTGTTAAAACCGTTGTTAAAAGGCAAAACAACAACGATTTGGCATAAAATCGTTGTCGTTTCAGTGTTGTTGAATGAGAATTTTGTTGTAGTGTGGCCACACTAGGTCAATGAGTATTCGATATCTCAGTGATTGACACTAGTGCTAGTAGAAGATTGTTAGTATTAGCCCTAATATCAATTATGAGATGATTGTAAAGGACTCATTTTGTATCATATATCATTATTAATAAAAAGATAAAGTTGGTTATTATATTTATTTCAGTTCAGTGTCAATTGAATAAGTATAATAATGTCCTTGGGTAGTAGGTTCTTATCTACAGTATATCAATTGGTTGAATTGATAGTGAAATATTACAGAGAACACTACTCTTAACTATTCCTAGTCGAGCATTAATATACAAGGATAATATTAATCCGTTGAGACTAGCGTGTAAGTCAACGAATGACTTGATCTCATAAGTCATGGATATGAGATATCAGGTTGACACATGGG
Source organism: Zingiber officinale (assembly GCF_018446385.1). Lineage (NCBI taxonomy): Eukaryota > Viridiplantae > Streptophyta > Magnoliopsida > Zingiberales > Zingiberaceae > Zingiber > Zingiber officinale. The sequence continues at coordinate 102,301,975 of NC_055996.1, forward strand.
TATATATTAGAGAATATATACCGCCATGAGAATGTTTCATGGATCGTTATATGAGTGTCATAAACATTCTCATGTGACTATTGGTATGAATAGTCCTTAGACCTGAAGTCACTACGATTCCCTACATAAGGAGTTGTGTACTTTGGTATCGACAAACGTCACCTATAACAAGGTGGACAATAAAGTAGATCACTGGGTATGCAATGAATTATACGTGTTGGTGCAATCGACCTCCAAGGTTTTAATGTCAAACAAATATATTTAAGTATGCTTAAGTTGTTTAAGTATGGAGATTGATCAAGGGAAGTCCTAGTTGTAGGCTAGGCAAGGAGGGAAATCTTGGTATATCGTGGAAGCCAGGTGGATAGGTCTAGAGGACTTGATCCCTGTGTAGCCGAATACTGAGTCCTAGTTGTAGGCTAGGTAAGGGAAATCTCGGTATGTCGTGGAAACCAGGTGGATAGGTCTGGAGGACTTGATCCCTGGGTAGCCGAATACTGAGTCTTGGTGAGTGAAGCCAAGTGGAGAAAATCCCAGGGGGTGATAACCTTAGGTAACGAGAAGTCTTGGAGGAGTGAACTCCAAGCAAGGTTGATCGGATGGTTTCCGGTCGACCGCGCGCGGTCGACCGAACCAGCGGTAAATCTAGGTCTAGGTTTATCATTGTTTTCTGTATTACTATTATTGTTGTTGGCTAATATGGTATTGCAGGAAAAGTCTTAGTGGATCAGGCGATCAGACACGGAGCAGACAAAAGACCAAACATGTCTGGAGGATCATGTTTGGCAGGTAAGTTGAGGTATGCAACTGGAAGAGCGACAGTGAGGTCGGGTTCCTAAAGGGAACAACCTAAGGTCGCTGATCCAACTAAAGAAACCGGGAAGGTTTCCAAGTTGAGATCAAGACAGTCCTAACTGTCATACTCATGCATTATATATTACTGTGCTAACCTTTGTGTTGCAGGGATACTTTGCTTAATACTGTGTTGCAGGTTTGGCCGGATCGATCGACCGAACCAAGATGACTTAGCACAGATCAGTTTAATCAGCAACGATCAGATGCAGAAGGAAAATACACTGATCGGTCGACCGAACCCGAGGATCGGTCGACCGAACCATCAATATTAAAGGCGCAGTAAATGCATATCACGGCAAATCTCGACGAACAGGGAAGGAGCATGTTCGGTCAACTGAACAGAGGGAGCGGTCGACCGAACCATTGAAGTCCAGTTAATGCAGAATATCGAGCCGGCGTCAGACTCCAGCTGGAAGGGATCAGAGCTGGTTCGGTCGACCGAACAGAGGGATCGGTAGACCGAACATCCATCATACCTATAAATTGAGGCTCGAAGTCAAAGACCAATAACAACTTTTCTGATCAAAATTTCTACTCTGCAATCGTCTCGTCTTCATCTGTGCAGCAAGCTACGTCATCCGGAAGTGCCGACCTAAGCTACATCTCCATTTTATTAGTCGGTAAAATTTTATTTTAAGCTTGCATTTGTAAGTTCATTTAGGCAAGATAGTAGGGTGTTACTATCTTGCTCCATTGTATGATCTGCTTCTTTCCGAAGAATTTCGGAAAGAAGAGTTATAGTGATTTGCTCACCGGTGCGGTCAAGGACCGCGAGCCTTCGAGTAGGAGTCGAGCTAGGCTCCGAACGAAGTAAACAATTTGTCTCTTTTTACTTTCCGCTGTGCACGACTTTGATATAAAAGAAAAGATTAGTTTTAAAAAGCGCGATATTCACCCGCCCCCTCTATCGCTTCAAACGATCTATCAATTGGTATCAGAGCAGGTTAGCTCTGAAATTTCTTAACCGATTTTCAAAGCATTTTTAAAACTTTTTCTTTTCTTTTAAGAATATTTTTTTCAAGCACTACTAATCCCAAGACGAAAGTCTTGGAAATATTTTTGTTCTTTAAGTTTTTCTTGCAAGGATGTCGAACTCATACCAAGAAGGCTATAGTACGGTCCGACCTCCACTATTCAAAGGAGAGAATTTCAGTTACTGGAAGAATAGGATGGAGTGCTACTTAAAGTCTGACATTGAGCTCTGGTTCACAGTTTTGAAAGGCTATACTCCCCCAATGAAGGACGGAACAACCCTAGAACCAGAAGAATGGACTCGTCAGATGATCAAGAAGGCACAACTGAACTACAAAGCAATCAATACCATTCAGTGCGGGCTCACGATGGAGGAGTTGAATAGAGTTGGTCCCTACGACAACGCCAAAGAATTGTGGGACTCGATAGTCAAACTACACGAAGGAACAGACGACTTGAAGGTAAACAAACGAGATCTACTTTTAAACAATTTGTTAAATTTCAAAATGTTTCCTGGAGAGACGGTCTCGTAACTACACGCCCGACTGAAGGACATCCTCAATGATCTTCACCTGATCGGACACAATCTCGAAAATCGCGACACAATAAGGTACGCTTGAACGTCTTTCTGAGAAATACTTTGTGGGCATCAATTGTAGATGCTTACAAAGTTTCTAAGGATCTTTCAATTCTTAAGTTAGATGAGTTATTCTGTGAATTAGAACTACACGAGCAATCTAACATGAGCCATGGCGAGAAAGGTGTTGCTTTGTATGCAGGGCCGAGCAAGGAGACAAAATCAAAAACGAAGATCGAGTTAGAAAGCGAATCAGACCCTGACTCAACTAATGAAGAAGAATTAGTCAACATGGTCCGTAGACTGTTGACTAAGAATAAGTTTAGAAGAAGCTCCATAAAGACTCCACCAAACCAGATCCAAAACAAATCAGAAATGATTTGTTATAGATGCAACAAGAAGGGGCATTTTAAAAATGAATGCCCAAATCGAAAAGAAGAAAGACCCAAATCGACAAGATGGAAGAAGGCTCTTCAAGCGACATGGGATGGAACTTCTTCCGACGAATCCGACGCGGAGCAAACGAAGCACTCGAGTCACCTTGCATTTATGGCAAGAAACGAAGATTCCGAGTTTGAGTCCGACAAAGAATACAAGTCCGAGATCGACCTCGATTCCGAGAGAAGCACCGGATCGGAAGATCCGAATATGGTAACTATTTATTCAAAGTCAAATTTGCTTAAAGTAGTTAAATATTTATTTAAAAAATTAGCAAAATCGGAAAAACAAAATAACTTGTTACTTAAGGAAATAGACCACCTTAAGCAACGAGTTAGCTTGAGTGACTCAATCAAACAAGTTCAAGTCGGAACTTCGACTCAAGTTGAAAAACTTGAGGAAGAAAATTCCGACTTGAAAGGTCAAGTCGAGCGACTCAAGAAAATGTTGGAAAAGTTCGAAATGGGATCCAAGTGTCTAAATATGGTACTTGGTTCGCAACGAGCTGTGTACAACAAATCAGGGCTTGGCTATAAACCGAACAAAACAAACAAATCATACATGTCTCTAATTAGTCAAAATGTTAGAAGTCAAGTCCAAGCATGGGTTCAAACAAAACAGTTAATCAAACCAATTAAACCAAATTTCCACTTGGTTCCCAAGAGTCAAGTCCATTACTTAGATAGACCTTATCTAAGCTATGACTCAGGGAGAGCAACTAGAAAAACAATCCAACCAACTTAATTAAACCAAACTCAATACTTAGGATTAGGATTATTAGAACGGTTAGATGAAAAAGGTTTACCAAATCCTATAACATAGCACCGGAATGGATTGGGATGATAGTACCTCAAGGAAACTCTGTCAAAGGCATGTCTAGGTTGAATATGGAATTCTACCTGGTGCACTAGACTTAGTGGATCTGACCGAAGCTACCCCAGTCAAATATGGGCTAGTTAGACCAAAATTTAGTATTAAGTTTTTTGGGCAGGAACAGTTTGGAAAGTCTTCAGCAAGTGGTCTAATGATATTCAAGTAGGCCATATGCCTCGCCACTGAACTGAAACTTATCCTTAGGACGCATGCTTGATTAACCCAAAGCTAAGTTTGAATCTAACATGGGTTCAATAACCTTTTTCAATTAATTATCAAACCTAATCAAATTCAATTAATTATCAAACCTAATCAAATTCAATTAATTATCAAACCTAATCAAATTCAATTAATTATCAAACTTAATTATCAAACCTAATTCAAACCTAATCAAATTCAATTAATTATAAAATTTAATTATCAAACCTAATTCAAACCTAATCAAATTCAATTAATTATCAAACTTAATTATCAAACCTAATCAAATTCAATTAATTATCAAACCTAATCAAATTCAATTAATGATCAAATCCAATTTAAACTTTTTAAATTTAAATTTATTATTAAAAATTATTTTAACTTATTAAATTTTTTAAAACTTATTTTAAACTTATTAAAAATTATTTTAACTTATTAAAAATTATTTTAAACTTTTTAAAACTTATTTTAACTTATTAAAAATTAATTTTAACTTATTAAAAAATATTTTAAAACTTATTAAAAATTATCTTAAACTTATTAAAACTTATTTTAACTTATTAAAATTTTTTTAAACTTATTAAAACTTATTTTAACATTATTTTAAACTTATTAAAAATTATTTTAAACTTATTAAAATTATTTTAACTTATTAAAAATTAGTTTAAACTTATTAAAAATTATTTTAACCTGTTAAAAATTAATTTAAACTTATTAAAAAATTATTTCAACTTATTAAATTTTTTTAACTTATTAAAAATTATTTTAAACTCATTAAAACTTATTTTAACTTATTAAATTTTTTTAAACTTATTAAAAATTATTTTAACTTATTAAAAATTATTTTAAAAACTTAATTAAAATTATTTTAAAATTTAATTAAAATTATGTTAAAACAACTTTAAAATAAAACTAAATTAATTAACCCTAATCAATGACTAATAGACATAATCTTTTATGACTATAATCAATAAATTAATTTAACTTTAATATTAAATAAATGATTAATAACACTAACTTAATTAAACTAACTTAACTTAATTCTTAATGAATTTCAACTTTAAATCTTAACCTTAATCATCAAAAGTAATTTAAACTTAAACAAAATTTAATTATAAAATTTATAATCAAATTTTTAATCCCTAATTAATAACAATACTAAATTCAATTGAAACTAGCTTTTAAATTATGCAACTATTGAAAACAATTCTTAACCAAATCCACTTACATGAATTCAATTAATTCACAAAATAAATGTTACCAACTATTTAACTTACAATAATCAAAGTTTAACTAAATTTTAATTTAAATTTCAACAAACTCAAAATCAATAAAGTCATCTCACACAATTATAGGATTACTATACTTGAAAACTTAGAATGGGTGAGATGCTAAGAAAATTAAAATTTAAAATATTTTTAAACATGTGTTGAAAACTTATATATCTATTTTCTTAAGAATTATTTTTCAAATTTTGATTGATGATTAATTGGGTGTATTGTTATTCACTGCTAAGTTTTTAGAACCTTAAGTAAATTGTGACCCTTAGACACACATAGAAAAGTCTTCCTTGTGGGTAACAAGGATATCTAAAAATAGTGTCTGGTTAAGGGGGAGAGACTTGATTGAAGGACATATTTTTTATTCACAATCATGCTTTTGAAAACATATTTTGAAAAATGTTTCAAAACACTCTTTGAAAAATACTTGATAATACTTCTTTATAAATCTTTTTGAAATTATCTTTAAAATCTCTTAATCAAATACTTTTTGAAAATTACTTTTACATACTTATTTAAAGAAATCTGGTTTTGAAATTAACTTAAAAATATTTTAAAAAAATTGTTTACAAAACTCAAAATACTATCTTTTAAACCTAGCTCAAGCATTATCTTTTCAAATTCATATTCTTCAAACTTCTTGAAAACTTTTTGAAAAATCATAGTTTCCAAAATACTTTGAATATTCCTTGAAAATAAAACTTTACTTATAGAATTCCTTTGAGATTTTCCTTGAAAATTACTTGAAAATATTTTTTGACCTCAGCTTTAACAAGGATGATTGATAAAAACTCTTTCCAAATATTTTTGAAAAGTATTCTTGAAAGAAATTCTGAGAAATTTTTGCAAGCATTAAAACTTCTATATCATGGTTTTGCAAAAATACTTTAAGTCTTGAAATTATTTTGAAAAAGATATTGCAAATTTACTTAGTGCATTCTTCAAAATTATTGCATTCTTCAAAATTTACTTAGTGCATTCTTCAAAATTATTGCATTCTTCAAAAAGAGATTTTACTTAGTGCATTCTTCAAAATTATTTTGAAAAAGATATTGCAAATTTACTCAATTTTTTGGATTGAGGTTTTTTTTCAAAATCTCTATGACTCATTTTTGAAAAATGGGTGAGGGAATACCGTAGGCATATCTTGAAAGTATTTACAAGTATTCCATCATTGTTGGTGCAAAACTTAGGGATCCTTAACAATTAAAGCCGTTTATAAAGGGTTCTTTTTGTTGTGTGACAAAAGGGGGAGAAGAAGGGTTTAAGTTAGAAATCTAAATCTTTTTGAATTGACCTAACTTAAACATATTTGTCAAACATCAAAAAGGGAGAAATTGTTGGTGCAATCGACCTCCAAGGTTTTAATGTCAGACAAATATGTTTAAGTATGCTTAAGTTGTTTAAGTATGGAGATTGATCAAGGGAAGTCCTAGTTGTAGGCTAGGCAAGGAGGAAAATCTTGGTATATCGTGGAAGCCAGGTGGATAGGTCTGGAGGACTTTATCCCTGGGTAGCCGAATACTGAGTCCTAGTTGTAGGCTAGGTAAGGGAAATCTCGGTATGTCGTGGAAGCTAGGTGGATAGGTCTGGAGGACTTGATCCCTGGGTAGCCGAATACTGAGTCTTGGTGAGTGAATTCAAGTGGAGAAAATCCTAGGGGATGATAACCTTAGGTAACGAGAAGTCTTGGAGGAGTGAACTCCAAGCAAGGTTGATCGCGCGGTCGACCGGACCAGCGGTAAATCTAGGTCTAGGTTTATCATTGTTTTCTGTATTACTATTATTGCTGTTGGCTAATATGGTATTGCAGGAAAAGTCATAGTGGATCAGGCGATCAGACACGGAGCAGACAAAAGACCAAACATGTCTGGAGGATCATGTTTGGTAGGTAAGTTGAGGTATGCAACTGGAAGAGCGACAGTGAGGTCGGGTTCCTAAAGGGAACAACCTAAGGTCGCTGGTCCAACTAAAGAAATCGGGAAGGTTTCCAAGTTAAGATCAAGACAGTCCTAACTGTCATACTCATGCATTATATATTACTGTGCTAACCTTTGTGTTGCAGAGATACTTTGCTTAATACTGTGTTGCAGGTTTGGCCGGATCGGTCGACCGAACCAAGATGACTCAGCACAGATCAGTTTAATCAGCAACGATCAGATGCAGAAGGAAAATACACTGATCGGTCGACCGAACCCGAGGATCAGTCGTCCGAACCATCAATATTAAAGGCGCAGTAAATACAGATCACGGCAAATCTCGACGAACAGGGAAGGAGCCTGTTCGGTCGACCGAACAGAGGGATCGGTCGACCGAACCATTGAAGTCTAGTTAATGCAGAATATTGAGCCGGCGTCAGACTCCAGCTGGAAGGGATCGGAGCTGGTTCGGTCGACCGAACAGAGGGATCGATCGACCGAACATCCATCATACCTATAAATTGAGGCTCGAAGTCAAAGACCAATAACAACTTTTCTGATCAAAATTTCTACTCTGCAATCGTCTCGTCTTCATCTGTGCAGCAAACTACGTCATCCAGAAGTGTCGACCTAAGCTACATCTCCATTTTATTAGTCGGTAAAATTTTATTTTAAGCTTGCATTTGTAAGTTCATTTAGGCAAGATAGTAAGGTGTTACTATCTTGCTCCATTGTACGATCTGCTTCTTTCCGAAGAATTTCGGAAAGAAGAGTTATAGTGATTTGCTCACCGGTGCGGTCAAGGACCGCGAGCCTTTGAGTAGGAGTCGAGCTAGGCTCCGAACGAAGTAAACAATCTGTCTCTTTTTACTTTCCGCTGTGCACGACTTTGATATAAAAGAAAAGATTAGTTTTAAAAAGTACGATATTCACCCCCCCAATCTATCGCTTCAAACAATCTATCAATACGGAAGGATGTAAGTGATGTAGATGAGATCTATCCCTTCTATATGACAGAAGCGATATCTGTGGGCCCCTTGATTAGTAGGACACAAAGAAAGCATGGTCATGCTCAAATGAGTCAATATGAGATATTGAGCTTATTTGATTGAGTGTGTCTACTTAGAGATCAAGAAACACAAAGGTTGATAAGAAGATGACACGGTCTATGCCTCATTGATCAATCTAGAGATCAAGGATAGAGGGGCCAAGTCATACAAGATAATAGCCACGGACAGGTTAGGTCGGATCTCGACTTTCTCATCACTTGGGTAGCAATGATGTCTTACTAGATGTCACTCATTGCTTATGTATCTAAATGTTGATTTGGATACATTGCCAACGTTACGAGAACCTATTGGGTCACATACAAAGAACAAGTAGATTTGGAGATGGGTTCATATGATGAATCATTGGATTAAGTCTAATCTAAATTGGATTTATTGAGTTAGACTCAATTGGATCTAGTTATTGGATCAAGTCCAATTCAAACTAGACTTGAGGAAGTCAATTCAAATTAATGAAATAGTGATTTATTGAATTTGAATTGCATGAGAATTAATTGAGTAAGACTCGATTGAGTTAGACTTGAGTTAGACTCAAGTGAGTTATACTTGAGTTAGACTTAAGTGAGGATAAATGAGAAGACATTCATTGAATTTTTGAAATTCAATGAATCATTATATTCAATTTTCAAAATTGAATGGAAAAAAGAGAGGAGTTTCAAAATGACCCTTAATGGAGAGTGAATACTCATTAAGGCTCATTAATGGAATTAATGACATTAAGTGTTTTTATTGGATGAAAAATACTTAAGTCATTTTTACTCTCATTTTTCTTACTTTTCATTATCCTTCCTCTTCTTCTTCCTCTCTTGGCCGAAATCACTCTTGGTTGCTAGCACAACCATAAGTGTTTTTCTTCTCAATTTTTGTGAGTTTGTGAGACAAACGGAGGAACACTTGTTCGTGTGGATACCGAAAGAGGCACGGACGCTTGATCGTGCTGAGATCCGAGCTGTCGGGAGATCGTGTGCACGCTATAAAGGTTTAATCTATCATGTTCTTAGATATAAACTTAGTATATAATTTTGTTTCCCTTCGCATGGATCTTCTCGAGTAAATAGGTTTTTCCGCTGCGCGTTTGCGTGTTTAGCAACCTATTTCCTTACAAATTCATCACTTGATTCTTCTTCACTTGATGCTTCCTCCTCACTTGAAGCTTCCTCCTCACTTGAAGCTTCCTTGTCATCTTCAAAAGCCATAAATACATGTGTTGAGTGGCATGACATAACTTCTCTTCATCCGATGAGTCAATACTTCGTGTGTCTCATGTAGCTTGGGCCACCATGGCCTCCTTCTTCTTCTTCTCCTTTTCTTGTTTCTTCTTTAATTCTGGGCAATTTGGCTTGATATGCCCTTTCTTGTTATATTCATAGCAAATGACATTAGTGTTAAAATTTAAACTTTGCTTACTTTTACCTTTTGAAGGTTGGAATATTTTCTTCACATCCTTCCTTTTGAACCTCCTCGTTCTTCCCATCATCTTCTTGACATAGTGAGCCACTTCACTAGCTGACATCTCTTCGTCGCTATTTGATGACTCTTGATTGGACTCGGATGATTATGATCCTTCCTTCTTTTCTTTCTTTTTCTTCTCCTCCTTTTCTACAATAAGAGCTATGATTTTCTCTTTTGAAAATACGTTAGCTTGTTCATAAAGTTCAAATTCACAAAATAATTCATCAAGCTTAACTAAAAAAAGATCTCTAGAAATCTTATATGCATTAGCCATTGATGTCCATAGGGTGTTTCTAGGAAAAGCTTGAAGGACATACCTTACTAGATCCCGATTGTCAATTTTCTCACCTATCACGTGAAGTTCATTCACTATTTGCTGCATTTGGCTCATGGTTTTATTGGTCTTCATGGTGAAAGTTTGAAGTTAACTCACAAAGAGATCTCTCTTGGCTCTTCTTGATTCACTTGATCCTTCATTCAACTGAATGAGATCTCTCTCAAAGTTTTTTGGTGAAGTTGAATGGTCCTGCTTTGTTTAATTGCTCTGTAAATAACCCATATTATAGGGTTGTTGTGACTTTTGCATTGACTTGAGCCTTCTTCTTTGTTTCCTTTGTCCAATCCTTGGTTGGAAGAAGTCCTCTAAGTGGATTCAGTGGTTTTTCAAATCCATCTCCGATGTTGAACTAATTTTCAATATCATTCATTAAGTAATACTCCATTCTATCTTTCCAATATGTGAAATCATTGTCATTGAAGAATGGTGGTTGAGTGGTGCTATATCCCTTTTGAAATGTCATCTTGATACTTCAGTTGACGGTGAGTTCTTCCGAGGCAATCCGAGCTATGATATCACTGGTTGGGACCTTTATGTCCGGCTAGAGGGGGTTGAATAGCATTTCTTTGATTTCTTGCCTACAACTTATTAGCAGAAGAAAAAGCAAAGGAAAGATAAAAATGAAAACAATAATACAATGCTAACTCTTTGCGATTTACTTGGTCTCTACCTCATTGAGGTGACTAATCCAAGGGTCCATGCACATATGATCAAACTTTACTATGCTCTTCTCCTTTTTGAATCAAACGGGAAGGTAGAGAAACCCTTACAAAGTGATCTCTTCCTCTTACAAAATTAAAGAATGAATTTGGGAGGAAGAGATTGAGAATCTGTAGACTTGGAGATCATTTGGAGAGCTTTGAAGGTTAGAATAGCAAGTGTTTTTTTTTCTCCAAGCTCCAAGAATAACTTTTATATTTTTCTCGACATTAGTCGATTGCTATCCATATCAGTCGACTGATGGGCTTCAATGACACTTAAGATTTTGTAGGATTTCTTGCCGTTAGCATGTAACGATCACTTACCAGTCAACTGGTAACTATCCACAACCCTTTGTTCGTTTTAGAATCAGGCATCAATCGACTGGTGAAAGAACCAGTCAACTAATACTTTTTAATATAAGAGTACAACACTTTAAGCATGATCTTTCATACTTGAAACATACCTTTAGCCTAGCCCACACCTCCGGGACTTTACCGCCAAGAGGCACGCTCCGGGACTTCATCCGTCAAGGCTATCTTCTTAGACTTTCTTCGCCAAGTCTTCATAACTGGGCTTTCCTTTGTACCTGCTTACTCAACATTTTTGTTAGATCACAAACATTGCTAAACTTAAATTTATTTAACCAAACATCAAAAGTAAATAATGTCTGGAGCAAGATCGCACCAACAATAACAAACAGGGGCATAACCACGTTAATAAGAGGGGATGCGACCACCCCTCTCAAATTTTATTAAAAAATAAAATATACATTTGAAAGTCTTCGTTGTCACTTTGATTAGTCAATTCATCACCATTAATTGTCAAAAACTAAAATTAATCACATATTTGGAAAGCCCGTGACCTAAGCTATCCATTGATACCACTTCTACGAGGAAATATCATGATTTTAATTAAGTATTGAATTTTATAAATAAAATATATAATAATAAATAGATGAACTAAATTGCAACTAAATTAAAATTGAATTGGGTTTGAACTAAATCCAACGGATAGGTATGGAGATAAGGATTATGTTGGTTCAAACTTGAATTGATTTAGAGTTGATTTGATCAAGTTATGATTTAGCCATATTTAGTGTTTAAACAAGTTAGATTTATTTAAAAAAAATTAGGATATTTTTGACGAAACCTTTCATTTATTCTCACCCTCTTCTCGCTACACATGTTGTAGTCCCATCGTACCGTATGCCACCCCTTCTCCCATTCCTCTCTTATTTTTTTTTCATCCTCTTATTCCCCATTTGTTTCTTCTTCGACATTAGTAAACCTATAATTTTTTATCTCCTTTTCTGAAGCACACGATCTCTCTTTGTTTCTCCTTTCACTTCTCCAGCAAGCAAGAAATGCAATATCAGCTGCTGCCCTTTTCTAACAACAAAAGCGGCCCTCAGCCCCCACATCTTTTTCATCTTCTTGTATTTTTTTAGGGTTTTCTTAGCATTGCAAGAATAGTCATATTTTACCTTGCTTGCTCTCTGTGTTGTTACTGTTGGTGTATTTAGCACTAATGGTCAAACTCATATTTTGATAAATGACAAATAGACTAAAATTAGGTGTTATGTTTATCTAACCTCTTTACTGAGTGTATAGAAATTGACAGGTCTAGAGGACCTGACACCAAACTGAAGTCCAGTTAGGTATGAGGACCTGATAACTTGCATAAAGTCTAGATAGATCAAGGTGTGACCCGATATCTAACAAAAAGTCCAGCTGACTGAAGTTTAGTTGGGTCTACGGACCTGACAACTAGTAGAAAGACCTGGTGGGTCAAAAGGTAAGTCAAGTGAATGCAAATAATAAGTGAAAGTGAGTCACTAAAAAAGAGTGATCTAGTGAGGATAAATCCCAGTGGACTATAGGTACGACTTACTTTAGAGCCATTTCAGATGTCTAAGTTGAAACCGTGACTAGATCCTGGCCTTGGAAAAACAGGATCTAAGTCATAAATTTGTTTATTTTATTCATGTGCTAACTCTGTTTTGTAGGATGCCTTTGTTATTTAGGCTAACATATCTTGCAGGAGCAAAAGTACAAGTAAGTCTCGAATGAACACTGCTTGAGGCGGTTCGGAGGTGCGCGAAGACTCCTTGGAGTAGTGATTGGAGGCGCTCTAGACCCAACAGAGGTACCCATGCATAGATATGAGTGATGGCGCCTTAGAGGCGTTGGAGGTGCCTCAGAGGTGCATTGGAGGCACCTCAGAGCACTTAGAGGCAACCTGATGCAGATATAAATCGCATATTTCGGAGTTGATAAGAAGTTGAGCTTTTCACGATCAAGTTTGAGGTTGGAAGTGCCTCGGATGAGGTTGGAGGCACTCTCAACACTCTTTAAAAGCAATATTCGGCTAGCCACAATGCATCAACTAATACACAAACTCCTACGACCATTTTGCTGCTATAACTTCGTGCTGCTATCGTGCTACTACTCGACGACTTCCAGCCACTGTCGGCAGATCGACACCAACACATGAGCTCGATCAAGTCCAACCATATGATCCTTGCAAGTCTCCAGGGTGTAGTGGAAGGGTGCTCAATTGTCACATAGGCATCCACAGTTCGATTCCCAGCTACGATACATTTGCAGGGATTTTTTTTCTACAAATGGGACACACAACTAAGGGATGCTGGGCTTCTAGGCCGTCCGTCGTGAGTGATTTCCGATTTACCCTAGTGGTTGGTGAGAAACTTTCATGGAGCCAGGTTGGTTGGCCCAGATTCGACATTATTTAACCTGATTAATCATTTTTTTTATGATCCTTAGAATACTAAATGATCGATAAAAGACCATTTATAGCCTTTACTCGCCTAGCTTGAAATGTTAGTCAACGACCATCAATGATCAGTCATTTTACTCGGGTGGTTATTGATTCTCCATTAATTGTCAGTCATTTAGGATCTACACATTACATACTTAAGCAAGTATAAAAAATTGATACATGTGGCAAAACATTAGCTAATCTACTCTAGGTAATTTTATCCCAATCAATTCGTCATTTGACACGTGCAAGTAGCATTAGTACAAGAGTCATATGAGATTAGTGCAATTCAAACCCTAGATTTGAATGATCGAAATAACGATAGAGGGGGGAGGGGGGGGGGGGGGGGGGGGGGTAAATATCACTCGTTAAAAATCTTTTTCATTTCGTAAAACTAAATCAAAATGAATGGCAGCAGAAAGTAAAGTACAACTTTATTTTTACTTGGTTCGCAGTCTCGTGACTACTACTCCAAGGTCCGCAATCCTTGACTTCACTCGTTGGGCAATCCACTGACTGTAGTTATTCCATAGGAAACAAAATCGTACAAGTGTGAATACAAGTGTAAAAAGAGTTTACTAACAATAATAAAATATAAATGTAGTGTCGTTGTTGGAGATCTTCTCGGAGCAAAGTTGTCGTAACTTACACGAATAGTAGCAGTACAGCGGAGACAGAATGAATCAGAGATCAGAATTTTTGAGCTCGATGCCCGAAATCCTTATTTTATAGCAATGGTTCGATCGACTGAAAAATTGTTTCAGTCGACTGATTAGTTCGGTCGATTGATCCTCCTATAGGTCAACTAAACCCTCCTTTGCGTTGAACCAAATTGTTGATCTCGTGATTTTAGGGGTTCGATCGGCTGATCAAGCCTATCGGTCGACCGATCCTCTGAATTTCCTTTTCCTCGAGGATCTAATATGATCATCTATGGCTTCCTTTTTAGGTTCGGTCAACTGATAAAATTTATCAGTCAATTGATCCGTCTGTTGTACCATCTTTGTGAAGTCTGATCTGTTCTGCCAAATCTGTTTGATCGATCGACTGATCCATGAGTTCGATCAACCGAACCTTGGTCAACTTGGATTTTAGTTTCGTCTGCAAACCAAAGTTAGTGCATATGTATAATAATATTGATCCTGTAAAACAGAGTTAGACAGATATATTAATGCATGAATAAGACATTATTGACATTATAGAAATCTTAGTCAGTTCCTTTGGTTGGATCAGCACCTAAGATTTGTCCTCTTACTACTTACTAGGACACAACCTCATTGTACTCACTCCAGGAAGTTACCTCAATTTATCTGTCAAACATCGGGTCCTCCAGACCTGTTTGGATTTCGGCTCAACATTAGATAGGCTCGCCAGGGTTTTCCCTCAATATCAAGTCCTCCAGATCTATCGAGTCCAACTGCCAAGTGTTAGGCCCTCAACCCACTTGGATTTCCTACTTGACTTCCACGATCTGTTAAGACGTTCTTGCCTAACCGCGACTAAAGTTTTCCCGATTGAGTAACTAGCTTACACACTTAGTTAAATCATCAGATCACAATATAACTTAACTTGAACCATTGACAATATCAAAATTCAAGTTTAATTTTGAAACATCCTACACCAACATATTTTACAACTTCCACGATTATAATTATAAATCAGTCTTAATGTCACTTAACTTTTAATTTTGAACTCGACTCCCATTGAGTATCCTTCCCATAGTCATAAAGGTTCCGGATCAAATGGATCATGAGCAATTAGTGCAGAGTCAAGCAAAGACCCTAAAAAGACAACATGGAAGTTTCTGCAACGGCACTACTGATCAGCTCCACATGCACCCATGCGCCACCCCACAGCACATGGGACAGCCGTGAGCCGGTCGGCTGATCCACCGTCCTTACCTTCACGTGGAGGATTCAGCTCGCCAGGCTGATCGAACTCGCAAGGGTGGGCCGAGTGATGCTCCCACAGCTTCAGGCAGCACAGTGTGATTTCCATCAATGTAGTCGATGCTGTTCTTCTTCGACGATGTTGTGAAAACAAGGCAACACACATGGTACATTGGTACATATATATACTCTCTTTATCAAGAACTACTGGGAATGCAAATTTTTCCAGCCTCTGTGCCAGAAAACACCAGCTTTTGCTAAGTTGTTGGCATTTCTAGCAAAATTTGACACAAATTTTCCCACTCATTGCGCATGATCACTAGATAAATAAATTATGAGATGCAAACTATTAAACTTTAAATTATAATGGTAAAGATGGGATTCTTGTAAAGTAGGAGGGGGTAAAAATAAAAATTTTCTACTAAGCGCTCTCGGATTTTCTCCCAGGAGACGATAGAATCGAGTAGATAATGGCGGAGACGAAGAAGCTGACAAACCAGGCGTTGTTGTAAGCCGCCACAAATGCTTGGCTTGTGTTCGCCAAGATTCCGACTTTATGGAGGAATCCCGGAAGAATCGGCAGAATTCCGGCCACCAGAGCAGCCATGGCCGCCGCATTGCATCCTCCCTGGTAGTAGTAGCGGCTTCGGGGATCCTCCGAATACAACGCGCTGACATCCAGTTCCGTTCGTTTGACCAGATAGTAATCGGCGATGACTATGCCGCCGATTGGTCCCATGAGGGCGGAGTAACCCAGCAGCCAGGTGTAGACGAAGCTCTCGCTGGAGCTCAGCAACCTCCATGGCTGGAAGGCGATCCCGAGAAAAGCCGTGAGGAGGGCGCCCCTGCGGAAGGTGAACGCCGAGGGGCTGAGATTGACGAGGGCGTTCGCCGGAGCGACCACGTTGGCGGCGATGTTGGTGGTGACGATAGCGAGGCTGATGCCGAGGATGGCGACGACGGTGGTGGGTAGGCCCCCGATCTGGCCGAGGAGGTGGATAGGGTCGGAGATGACGCGACCGAAGATGGACTCGGTGGCGGAGGTCACAGCCAAGCCGAGAAAGGTGAAGGCGCCCATGAAGAGGGGGAGCCCGGCCTGGCCGAGTATTTGGTCCTTTTGGCTGCGAGCGAAGCGGGAGAAGTCGGGGATGTTGAGCGCCACCGTCGCCCAGAAGCTGATGTTGGCGGTGAGCGAGGGGAAGAAAACGGCCCAAAATTGGGAGGCGGAGAGGCGGGAGGGGATCGAGAGCATCCGCCCAAATCCTCCGGCCTTGGTGTAGGCCCAGCAGAGGAGGGCCGAGGAGAGGCAGATTAGGATCGGAGCTGAGTACTTCTCGAGCTCTCGGATCCCCTCCATCCCCCGCAAGACAAACCCTAACTGTGCGATCCAGAAGAGTATAAAACAGGAGAATTCGATCGGCGAGGTGCCGAGCCAGGGGATGAGGGAGGAGGAGGCGGCGGTGGAGGTCTTGAGGGCGGCGGGGAGGAGGAGGAAGATGGCTTGGCCACCAATCCAGGTTTCAATTCCGTACCATCCGCAACCGACGAGGGCGCGGAGGAGGGTGGGAACGTGGGCTCCGCGGACGCCGAAGGCGGAGCGGGCGAGGACCGGGAAGGGGATGCCGTAGCGAGTGCCCGGAATGGCGGTGAGGACGAGGGGGAAGAGGAGGATGAGGTTGGCGAGGGCGACGGTGGCGACGCCCTGCCACCAGGCCATGCCGAGGTCGACGAGGCTGCCGGCGAGGTAGTAGGAGGGCACGCCGACGACGAGGCCGACCCAGAGGCTTGCCATGTCCCACGCAGTGAAAGTTCGGGCGCATGCGGGGACGGGGGCGAGGTCGGAACCGGGGGCGGTGACGACGCCGTCGGCGTCGGAAGAAGTGGACCTGGGAATCCAGATAAGGGATGAAGAAGAAGAGAGACGGAGACATGGAGATGACAGGTGTTTGAGCTTGACGGGGAGACTACCAACGCGGTAGTTCCTCGCGGCGGCGTAGGCGGCGGAGGTGGGTGATGGGTTGAAGCGGAGGCGGAGGGAGCTGGCTTCCATGGGAGGTGGAAGAAACGGAATCGCTTGTTGGAGATGCCGTGGAATCCTAGTAAATAGAGTTCATGCAGGAGAAGAATGGGAAGACCAGGGAGGAAGGCAGGCTGATGGAATCTAATCAACCGTAGAAATTTAATATGGAGAAGATCGGACGGCAACGAAGGCTGCAGTTATGGACTCAGTGATTGGTTGCACGCTGCCGCAAATGACAACCTGACAACTCATCCACACTCAGCTCCATCATGGAACCCATGACCTAGGATCCACATCCTTTTTCCAAATTCTAATGCGACATTTTCAGATTAATCCTCAAAGTTTAAACTTTTTAAACTCACATCATTTTATATTTAATATGTTCTCGCCCTCAATATTATTAATTTATCTAATACAATATATAATAAGGTTAGGTTAGATACTAAGCTTAATTATCTGTTCCAATAATTTAGGATTTGATTAAACCAATAATTGAAGAGCAAAAATTAAAAGGGTCGACACCATGACAGTGGTTTGTAGACAAGTAAAGTCAAAGTAGAAGAATTATTTTTCCTGAAATTAAAGATTCAACTTAATTAGAAGGGGAGAACCACAGTGGTGATTCTAGCTTAGCTTAATCAAGAGAAGAACTAGAAAGCTCAGCGTTGGCAATCACAAATCCAACTGAATAGGCGATCAGATTATTTAGTAGCTAGCTACATCTTCCCTAATTAAAGAGAATTAACCATATAATAGCAATCGATGCATGCATGCAGTGGCTTTAGTAGCAGAGGAAGCCGGTGGGGACCTTCTTCCCGCAGTAGTTGACGAGGAGTCTGAGGCTGATGGGGAGGTTGAGGTTGAGGCCGAGGATGTTGCCCTTGAGCGCGGTGCAGAGGCAGACCGCGGCTTCCAGGTCGGCCAGCCCCTGCAGCAACGGGCAGCAGGGCTCCTTGGGCGGCGTGCCCAGCGTTACGTTCAGCAGGCCGCTTAGCACGTTGGCGCACACCCCCAGTTTCAGCGCGTCCCTCGGGCACTTCGCCTCCGCAGGAGGCGCCGGCGGCCCGGGCTTAGGCGGCTTGGGGTGGCACTTGTGCGGCTTCGGGCAGCAGTCGCCGCAGGGGGCGACGAGGCTGAACAAGGTGATCAGGTTGAGAGTAAGAAAGAGAGCAAGCTGGAATGCTACTGAAAGCCTCATCTTCTTCTTCGTCTTCTTCCTCCTTCCTTCCTTCCTTGTGAACTGAGTGTGGGCTTGCACATGTATTTATATATCAGCGATCAATAATCAAACGGTGCATGGAGATAAGGGAGGACATCTGTTTAGAGACGAGATGAGAAGGGGGGAAATGGTGACGTTTGGAGGTTTGCCTGCACAAATGCATGCATGGCTCTATGGTCTGCTTCTCTTCGTTGTGGCATATTGCATGGTGGCCTAATGGCTGGCGATCTCTAGCTCTAGCTCTTTGGAAATGGTGATTTGGATTATTATTATTATTATTTTAGAGGAGTGAGTATACATGATAATGTCATTTTGTTTAATTTGTTTGATGCGGCGATGAAGAGAACCCACCGAGCATGGATCAACGACGGAGATAGTAGCCAATGGAAAGGTCAAAATCTAGGAGGTCAATGTCAGAAAATCAACAGACTCACTAAAAATAGATCGAGCGGAAGTCGATGTCAACTATCGATCGGGCTAACAGGTTCATTGGAACAGATCGCTCGTCCGACCGGGATCACTACACCAAGAACGTCAGATGCTCATTACTGCCTGAAAGAATGCTCAGGCGACCAGAATGCCTGTCCAATCGGACGCGAAACAATCTACTGAACAGAGGTACTACGGAGAAGAGCGGTGGGGATTCTCGGCCGAGCGGCTCCCTTGCTCGGCCAAAGAGTGGGTGCCCTCCCATATCTCGTAATATCCCTCTGGGAAATAATGTCGCTGACAATATGACAAGGTTAACAAGCAAATCACACAACCGAAGCTTCTATTGTCATGTCAGATATTTGCACGCTCTATTAAGGTATAGTGTCAGAGACATTTTTTCTAACATGTCTTTTCATAGGACAGTTGGGAAAACATGTCCGCGCCTTGAGGAGCGTGCACGTCGTATACTGTAGTACTATATAAAGGGAGGGTCCATGCACTGCGGAGGTATCTGCTATTCGTTATTTACACTTGTGCTTTCACTACGACTATGTTGCTCCGCCTTCTTTCTACTATTTTGGTGATTAACTTGAGCGTCGAAGGGCCAACACCAGGACTCCTTCCCCGACACTGACTTTTTTTTGTGTTACAAATCAGAGCGGAGTCTTCACGAGATCAATCGAGGAGCCACATTCCGAACTAATTTTTTTTTAAAGATTTTTAGACAAGATCATTGTTATAGTGTAGATATGGTGTTGGGCCTTTAAGTGTGTTTTAATTTTTTTTTTTTTTTAACGAAGGATTGCAAGTTCTCCAACTTATGTTGAGTCTGTCTTGGAACCCCAAAATAGGATATCTAAATGCATCCTATAAGATGTCCAAGACATCCAATTCAGTGAAACATATTTAGATTTAATATAAATTGAGCTCTAAATTAACTCGACGAAACTCGACCTCAATTAGATGCAATGCCTTTGATTACTCAACACTTAGCTATGGAAACATTGGGAATGGATTGAACTGGGGAAGATCATGTTGTAAACATAGGCAATGTGGTCATTTTTCTTCATTTCACCTCTTTTTCCCTCTTCATTACTTTAGTCAAGTAAATTAGCATTCATCTCCTTTTTCATTCATCCCGCCCTTCCGCTTTTCCCATTTCACTCTCTATTTCTTGGGCATCCTCATTGGTCATTAACATATAACACATCTTTAGAAAACATAGGGGCATTGATTTGAACATTAATATACAACACTTCTCCATAAAAAACATATGACTAAGCATCCATATTCATTTTAATATTAATATTTATTATTTGATATTAACATTCATTTTAATATTAACAATTATTATTTGATATTAAAATCTGTTGTTCAAAAAATTGAGCTCTTGTGAGAAGATGAATGATACCTATCATTTTAAATTAAGCAAATGTTGAATATGTTGAGTGGATGGCACGAACCGTTTACATCTTTAATCATAAAATAATAACAATTGAAAGCCCACGGATTCTAATTTATTTTGGAACTGCTATGCAGTTGAAATCCCTGGTAAAACAATTTCTACAAATTAAGGGGCAAGTGAAAATCATCATTACTTTCTTTGGGACAAAATGTTTATATTAATATCAAATTGTTTAAGCCCGGCCCAAGTGACCACCTATTGCTGTCAAGCTATACGTGGTCAACCAATTGTTTACTATTTAAAATCGCTTTTTATAATACCTTAAGCTAATTCACATGAACCTTAAATAATTTTGATTCTATATTTCTACACAATAATGTCAATATTGAATCATTTATTTTGAGCCATTAGGGCACAAATGGGAGGTTGCAAGAAACTATGCGAATGAATTTCATACATACATACATATACCCTTTAAGTGATATAGTTGGCCATATTTCTCAAATGGTTCATATCTCCACGTCCATCTGATACATACAAGATTTTGCATGTATATCAATGACCACCATCTAGGATACGACCTCAAACAATTGAGTCGTTCATCGCTTTTGGACCGACACAGGTCCTTGACACAGACTCGAACAACTTCTCAATCTCTGGAGCGCATCTTGTGAATGAACACTTCCAAAAGTCATACCGCTGGTTCTGTACGTATACATATAGGCAATAATTAGTATATAGATATATAGTGAGATCACAGGTGGGAGGTGACCTAGCAGAAAGTGGAACTTTGAAAGAATGAATAAATACCCTGATCAGTTCAATGAAAGTGATGAGTAAACCCCAGGGATGGGGGCGATTAACAATCAAACGCTCCAACAGCACTCGTGTTATCTGCTCCTGGATGCTGCTATCCTGCAATTATATGGAAAAAAAGTGAACTACCATCAGCCGGTAAAACCAGTTAGAAAGTGCTTCAGAAAGCATTATGACAACAACAAATATTGAGGTAAATAGTGGTAATAGACAATGCAAGATTGATTTTGCTACTGCAGTGTTAACACGTGAATAGAAGGGTATCACAATGATCAACTTTGCTAAATCATCAAAAAAGTAGCAGCTTCCTCAAGCACAATTAGGTCAGAGGAAAGGAAATACCTTATTTCTTAAAGATTCAGTTGCGCATATAAAAAAACCTTATATTATTTTATTTTGCTGCTGTTGTTATATTATAGCCACAAATAGAGGAAGCATAATGCAATGTCACATTTCGAAACAAGTTAAATTAGTCATAGGTCTGCATCATGAATTTGCAAGCTACTACAAATTATATAAACAACTTTTCCAAAAAAAAAAATACTGACGTTTAAGATTTAATGTAACATTTTCTTGTTTTGATAAGTAAAAAAACTTTGACTTGGTGATGACAATGATGATAAGCAAGAAACTTTGAAGGCTAAGAATGACTACAGAATCTTATGATTATTCTTATGTATTTAAGGATTAGTCAATTGTAGATTTTTAAAATCTTTCTAGATTATTAATATCTTAGATATATATCATCAGCAGTGTACAATCAATAAACATACTTTAAAACATCCAATAATTTTCTATAAGTTGTGAACCTATGTTACTCGTACTTGGGTATGAATATCTGAAAGGAGGGGTGTCCAACAAGAAAACTCGAGGTAAATGAAGAGAACAGACATCAAAGTTGTGAACTGGTTTGTGCTTTTGATAACATTTAATTATTCTACAAGAATCCATGAGGTTCTGACAGGCAAAGGAGGTAGCTGTAGCGAGGATTCTCACCTCTGGCACTAAGCAACGTAGGCGTCATGAACATTTGGTGGAAACACCTCAACACAAGATAAATTTAAAATTCTACCTCACATGTTTGTGTTATCACAGTTGCATCTCCATATTGTACTCTTTTTCAACTCACATGAAAGTGTCATGTTTGAACTGTCCCTAGTGAGTTTTGATGCGTGGTAGTTTTCACACTCTTATCCATTGTTCACCTCAAAATGCTTACCCTGATTGCTATCTATCTTCCTATATGTTTTACTGATAGAATTGTTACAAAGGCTATCAATGCCTAAATTTTACATGAAATATTATGCATTGAAAATAATCACAATTAGATTAGTAAATGCAATTTTAAGGTGTACTTTTGGAAGTCTTTATATATCAATTTTTTATAGTATCTTTTATACACCTGAAAATGCTCAGCCTGCTTTGCAATATTATGGCCTTTTTACAAGGAGGGATAGATAGGAAATGAAAGGGGAAACAAGATAAAGTAGTGGAAAAGGTTGTGTGCTAATATTAGTCAGTTCGATGAAAAGGAGAAAAATGGAGGCCACAACTTCAAGAATGGTGCAGATTTTCAATCTCGTTACCATCATACAATCTCTTCTCATCTGTATGACTAAGAAGGAACCTGTTGCAAGTAAAATTCTGTGACTTCATTTTCATACTAGTGGTCCTACTGGAAATGCTAGCTTCATCAGAAGTTGTCAAAAAAAGAAGAAAAGTTAAAATTTATCAAGCAAACATATTAGAAATAAAGTCATTGAAAGCCATTAAACTATTTAACAGAAGAAGAGAAATGAAATAACATATTCTAACCTGTTTGGACTCCGCAAATAAGTACAGCAGGACAAAAGAAAAGTAATGTGTGTGGTTATTAGGGTACCGCAGTTGATTAGCAACAGCATTAAGTAAGAGATAACGTCCTTCAGAGTCTAGGTTATTGATTAAACTCTGAAAAATTTCCATAGGTGTGCTAACTAGGTAAAGATCCAATGGGCCGTTGTGATTCACTTGTTGGGTGGATGCAGTAGACTTGTTCTGTAGCAATTGTGTAGCCTGTGCCACAAATAAAAAATCCCATGTAAAAATAGAAAAAAAAAATATTGAAGAACAAAGTCTAACCCATCAAAATTTAAAAGAAATGCAAGTAGAAATCAAAAACAAAAATACATCATGACCAAGCATCTGTTTTTACAAAATGATCCTTCTGCGCACCAATGTTAGATAAGAATTGCATGCGATGAGTAATTGAGTAAACTAGTTCAGCTTCACTTGCATATTTGTAGGAATAGACTATATATGAAGATGCTTCACATTATTTTTGCTTAGTTTATGTAGATGAATAGATCAATAAAATGAAATTGAAAAGGATACAACTAAAGCAAGTATCCAGAGTTTTGACATGTTTTTTTTTAAATAATAGTGATAATAATAAATATAGGAGCAATAGGAGCGTCCAGTGTCAACTAAGATGTTGGAGTCTGAGTCTCTAGCATAGGTATGAACCATATAAAAAACTATAAAGCTCCCAGTGAATGGAAATCCACATCTATAATTCTTTCAACAAGTAATGCATGTGAAAATGACAGCTTAAGAAATCCATAGGATCCAAATTCTTTTCCTACATGTGAAAAAAAAAGAGCTCTCAGCAAAATTAGAGAGAAGACCAAGATAAAGGGGTTTTTTTTTTACTACTTACATATATGCACACAAGCCCTTTCATTCACTTTATTAAATAGTCCACAACTTTCTGAATAAAGATAATGCTAGGATAGGATAATTAACTAGATATGTTGTTTATAACTCTAAAGTATGCTGATCTACTTAAATCAATATTCTCCAACATTATCACAAATGGGTTCCTTTTTTGAAAATATTGAAAATGCTCTACCAATGGCAGAGAAAAATTTGCAGGGATGGGGAGCATAATTTATTTTATATTTTCTAGATTGAAATAGTGGCACAAATACCCCAAAGCCAAGTTTTACTTGAACTAGAGGTATGCAAAGAAACAAATACCTGCATCCCAATGTAAAGCACAAGTGAGTTGATCAAGGGTACATTATAACGGGTCCCAGCCAGGTTTGCTTCACTTTGAGGAAGCAGTAATCTTGGAATCAGTTCATTTATGAATGAGGATACTTCGGATGTCTGCAGCATTACATGAAAAGAGTACAGAACACCAGTATACTCGCAGCTAACATTTATGTTCAAGTTTAAATTAGGACTTATTATGAAAAAAGAACTAATGATGTCCTATGATGAACATAGATCGCAATTTAGTAATATCCATAACAATAAACCAGTTTAACCCACTACCTTAAGGTACTCATCAATATCAGATTTGATTTGTTTTGCTTTTAAAATACCATCTACATCAGAGAGAATACGAGGTGGTTGGCTGATTTCTGGAAGCAGGTCAATCTGCAGAAAAACAAAAAAACCAATGAAGGTCATAAGTATTTTTTTTCTCTCTCGCTCTAGGCACCAAAATATTTGCAGAAAAATAGTATCATTTCATGAAATAACAACCTTTAAGTTGGGAGTTGATGGATCAGGAAGCCGCATATTCCGGGGAAAAGCACTTAGAATGACATTTCGCATTTGGATGCAACTTGAAGGAATCACATCACAGAAACTAAAGTGATAATCACAGAGAAACTCAGGAAAATCATGGAGCAGAACGAGCAGCACTCTAAGAGTCCCTTTATATAAAAGTTGCACCTACAGTGTCACGCACCAAGGCAATGATATGAGTTGGGTTAATTTCTTTCAAACATAAATAAGAAAACAAAAAAATAAAAAAAAAAAACAAACCGATTCTGAAAGTTCAGCATTTCTCAAGTATGGCTCCATGAACTTGAGTAAATCAACAAGCAAGCGCTGGAAGAATGGCCAACCCTTGGGTGTATTGCATGTAAGCAATTTTGGCATGAAGCTTCTGTGACTCACCAACTCAAGCCAAGCAAAGCTGAAAGAGCATGAGCCAGAAGAGGGATATAAACATAAAACAATTGAATTGTTAATTTGGTCAGCTCAAGTGATGTGGAAGATGGACAATGGTCAAATATTTGTATAAATGGATGTAAAGAGAGAGAGAGAGAGAGAATGAATTTTAAACATTTACATCAAATTCATAAATAAAGTGCCATTATTAAGAAAAATTTAAGTCACTACCAAACTAATCAGAGAAACATCTCTAGCCTAATATCTGGCTAGATCAAGGGGTGTCCAGATTCCCTAGCAAATGTCATTAGCCAGAACATGGTATAGAGAGATAACACATCGTCCAATATATGTTTTACAATGTTGAACTATTTAAAGAATCATAGAATCTATGAAATATATGTTGGAACCCCAAGGTGTTTTGATGTGATCAAACAAGCTAAGTTAGGTTCTGCGTTTGTTTAACCCTTGTGTCTAAGTGTGCAGGAGCTTAGGAACACAGGAAGTCGAGCGGAAGACGCGGCTAGCGAGAAGGACGGCACGAGGAGAGAGCCGACGGGCTCGGTGCGTCCGAGGGACGAGGTGACCGTAGAAGAGTACACCGATGGACGAGAAGAACATGCGCGGCGTTCGAAAGACGAGAAACCAGAAAGGAAGACTGCTCGAGGAGAAGGTCGGAACTTGGGTTCGGATGAGCCCTATTCCGAATGGCCAAGATCACCCAAACTAGCGGAGCCGGAGTTGAAGACCCGGACCGAGACGAGCTGAACCGAAGCAGAGCGACCGGACGGAAAAAGTCAACCAGAGTTGACTTTTGGGGTCCGGGGCGCCCGAAACCCTCCGGGGCGCCTGGACCGAAGATGTTGACCAGATCGAGTCAAACTCGATCTGAACGTTGGGAGATAAAGTTTTATCTCCCCAGGGCGCCCGGAACCCCTTCGGGGCGTCTCGACCAGTGCTATAAATATAGCACTAGTTTGCACAGATCATTCAATTCACTTGTAATCAGTTTTCTCTGTGCTTTCATTTCTGTTTCTTTTATTTGTGTTGTCAACGCTGTAAAGAGGCTACTCCGCCCGAAGGAGATAAACAGATAGTGCGCTTACTTTCCTTGGATTAGAATCCCCTGATTGCAAACCAAGTAAATCTCTTGTGTCTGCTCTTTTCTTTTAGTCTCTTAGTTTTATTATTACAAGTGTCTTTTAAATTAGTTGAATATCCGAGAAGGATTTTTGGTTTAATTTTTGTAGGGCAATTCACTCCTCCCTTCTTGTCGGCCTCCAAAGGGACCAACAAGTGGTATCAGAGCAAGGCGCTTCAGGAGGACTAATCGCCGATTGAAGCAACAAGATCGCCAGACCAAGCATCGTTCCACCAAAATTCGAGAGGGACTTCGCAGACTGGAAGCGACGTATGGAGATATTCCTAAGAACTGATTTTGAAATTCGGTATATTATGAAGTATGATTTTGTAGCTCCGATGAATTAAGACGGAGAAAAAAAAGAATAGAGCCACTGGACAAAGAAGGAGCAAAATGAGTCTATAGCAAACAGTCGTGCGGAATATCACCTACTGAGCGTGTTGCCGCCTCAAAAGGTTAACCGCATCGGAAGCTATTCATCCGCTAAAGAACTCTGGGAGAAGTTCCTGGAACTCCACGAAGGCACGCCCGAAGCAAAGCTCGCTAGAAGAGACATCCTCCGGAACAAGCTGATGAACATACGTCTGGAAAAAGGTGAGAAGATAGCCAATTTACACGCGAAGGTAAAAGAACTAGTTACTGGTCTCGAGAACCTCGGAGAAACGGTTACAAATCGGGACACAATACGCTACGCACTCAATGCGTTTCCCAGAACTTCAGAATGGACATCAATCGTCGACGTCTACTACATTTCGAAAGACCTGGAGGTAAGTAGTTTGGAAGAACTGTTCTCCACTCTTGAATTGCATGAAACTAGGTGTGTAGGAACAAAGAAATCAAGCCAGATGATTATGCTAAACGCAACCAAAAGGGATGAACCCGAGTCAGACTCAGAGGATGATCAGGAAGAGTACATGATAAGAAACTTTAAAAAGTTTTTTAGAGCTAATAAATTTAAAGATATGCAGAATAAAAAGAATCCAAGAAATAGAAGAAGGATGCGTTGCTACCAGTGTCAAAAGGAAAAACATCTAAAAGAAGACTACCCAGAACTAAAGAAGAACAAAGGCAAGATTCCCAAGAAGCAAAAGAACCTAAAAGCTACTTGGTACGACACTTCTTCATCTGAGTCCGAGATTCAAGAATATGTCGGAATAGTACTGATGGCAAGCTACGAAGGACAGAGTACATCAGAACCCAGCATCGATGAAGGGGGAGCGACCTCAGATGGAAATAGCGAAGCAGGGGGAGATTCAGGCTTCAAGTCTGATATAGTAAGTGAGGTATGCCTCTTACCCCCTTGATGAACTTTACTTTGGTATTAAGGCAATGGCAAAATCCATGTATAAATTAGAAAATAAAAATACCAAATTAGAAAATGAAATTTTAAAAACAAAAAGAATTTTGGCAAAATCATGTCTTATAGAGGATTTTGAAAAATTGAAAATTGAAAATGAAGAAGAAATAGAAAAATTAAAAAAATCTAATGGTCTAAATATTTCTACCTTTAGAAATTATTGAGGTTTAAATTGGTATTATAGATTTCATCAAAATCAAATTAGAAATATATCAAAAATCTATGTACCTAGGAAATACTTGGTTAATCCTGTAGGTAGGAACCTCTACTGGGTTCCAAAAACCTATTTAATTTAAAATTAAAATTAGACTTAGCATTTTCAGCAAGGAAATTAAACAACTAATTTCATTATGAGGCTTTGTCTAAGGAAGTGGTTGTTGCTCTAATAACCAAGAAGGCCTAGTGCCTCGCCACGACCTGGAAGTCAAGTATCGAAATGAAAAGTTTAATTGACTAACTGAAAAAGTATTAATTTAAATTACTTAATGCTTTAAAAGAGTTATTCAATTTGTGTTAGAAAATATTTAAATTTTTTTTTTTAACTTGACTTAGAAATTTTTTAAAATTACCTTAGAAATTGTTTATGAAAGTTAACTTAGAATTGTTTTTGCCTTAAGATTTTTTAAAAAAAATTTTGACTAAGAATTTTTTATGATAATATTGCCTTAGATTTTTTTTAAAATTAACTTAGAATTGTCTCTTATGAATATTAACTTAGAATTTTTTTTTTCTGAAAATTAGAAATTATTTTTTAGAAAATGTTGAAATAAGTTTCAAACTTAAAATTTTTGAAAATTTTTGTTAACACTTATGACTGTTTTTTTCTGAAAAATATTTTACTTAAATTTTTTTCTTCGAAAGGAAAATTCTGAAGAGGGAGAAGTATGTTAAAATGTTCCAAACATTTTTAAAATTTTTTTCACTTAAAATTCGTTTTAGAATTTACCTTAGACTTATTTATAACCCCACTTTTTATGTGATCAAAGGGGGAGAAGTATGTTAAGTCTAGGGGGAGGTAATATAATTTTTCAAATTGAAAAATATTTGGACTTATTTGAATATAAATTGTTTTTATTGCATATGTTTACCCTAACTTAACTTGGGTTGCTCACATCAAAAAGGGGGAGATTGTTAGAACCTCAAAGTGTTTTGATGTGATCAAACAAGCTAAGTTAGGTCCTGCATTTGTTTAACCCCTGTGTCTAAGTGTGCAGGAGCTTAGGAACACAGGAAGTCGAGCGGAAGACGCGGCTATCAAGAAGGACGACACGGGGAGAGAGCCGACGGGCTCGGTGCGTCTGAGGGACGAGGTGACCGTGGAAGAGTACACCAGTGGACGAGAAGAACGTGCACGGCGTTCGAGGGACGAGAAACCGGAAAGGAAGGCTGTTCGAGGAGAAGGCCGGAACTTAGATTCGGGTGAGCCCTATTCCGGATGGCAGAGATCACCCAAGCTAGCGGAGCCGGAATTGAAGACCCGGACCGAGACGAGCTGAACCGAAGCAGAGCGACCGGACGGAAAAATTCAACCAGAGTTGACTTTTGGGGTCCGGGGCGCCCGGACCGAAGATGTTGACCAGATCGAGTCAAACTCGATCTGAACGTTGGGGGATAAAGTTTTATCCCCCCAGGGCGCCCGGAACCCCTTCGGGGCGCCCCGACCAGTGCTATAAATATAGCACTGGTTTGCACAGATCATTCAACTCACTTGTAATAAGTTTTCTCTGTGCTTTCATTTCTGTTTCTTTTATTTGTGTTGTCAACGCTGTAAAGAGGCTACTCCGCCCGAAGGAGATAAACAGATAGTGCGCTTACTTTCCTTGGATTAGCAATCCCCTGATTGCAAACCAAATAAATATCTTGTCTGCTCTTTTCCTTGTCTCTTAGTTTTATTATTACAAGTGTCTTTTAAATTAGTTGAATATCCGAGAAGGGTTTTTGGTTTAATTTTTGTAGGGCAATTCACCCCTCCCCTCTTGCTGGCCTCCAAAGGGACCAACAATATATGCATAATTACCAGTGTTCGAAAACTCGGGCTAGGCGGCCACATAGGCGCTGCGCGGCATGGTGCCGCGCCGGAAACCTCCTAGGCGGGTGCCCTAGGCGGCTCTCGGCGGAACTCATCGAGCCTCGGCGGGCCTCGACCGAGTTATTTAGGTTTTAAACTTTTAATATTTTGTTCCAAATTTGCTGTTTACGTCTTCACCGTGCGCCGCTTCGTCTTCCAAATTTGTTGTTTCGTCCTCATCGTCGCTGCGTCGTCATCGTCGATGTTTCGCCGTGCGCCACTTCGAAGGCTTCGTCGCTCCGGTAAGTTGTTTCGTTAAGTTGTTAACTGTTGAGTCATCGTCGCGCAATCTCCGGCAACACCGGAAGCGTCCGCAGCCGCCGGAAGCGTCGTAGGACGTGTCCGGCAGCATCTCGTGAAGCTTCCAGCGGCACTGGAAGCTTTCCGCAACGCTTCCGGCGCCGCTGGAACAACTTCGGACTTCGCCGGACACGTCCGGCGGAGCTTCCGGCGGCGTCGGAGGTCTCCCGCGAGGCGCCGGTGGCGTCCGCGCCGTCGTGATAGTCGCGAGAGGGGGACGGCGTTTTTTGTTTTTGTTTTATCTTTTTTTTTAGATTTATTAAATTAAAACAATTCCTAACGGGGATAATTTCAAATTCAATAATAGGTTAGTTCGTAAAACCTAATAAAATTATCATCCCAATTAAATATATTTTAAATATATATTTTTTATAATAAATTGTATTAATTTTTATAAAAGAATTTTGAATATATAAAATTATATATAAAATTAAGATTCCATTATTAATTTTATAACTTATATAATCAGATTTAAATATATAAATAATATACTTAATTTTTTTAAATAAATAATATTAAATATTAATTTATATATTAACAGATTTAAAAATTATAATAAATATTATCATTTATCAGATTTAAAAAATAAAAAATATTTTAAATTTAATAAATATAATACATATTATTAATTTATATTTTATATAAATCATATTTATAAATTTTATATATTATTAATTTATATGAATCGGATTTATAAATATTAAAATTATATTAAAATTTTAAAAATTCTAATAAATATTATTAATTTATATAAATCAGTTTTAAAAATATGAAAAATAAACTAAAATTTTCTAATAAATAAAATTTTCTAATAAATATTATTAATTTATATAAATCAGTTTTAAAAATATGAAAAATACATTAAAATTTTAAAAATTCTAATAAATATATTTAAAATTTAATTTATTTAAACAAATATCGAATAAATTTTATTAATTAGATTAAGATATATAAAAAAATATTCTCAGACTTGTTAATGACTTAATGTTATTGAAATATTTTGTATTGTATGTCTGTATGGTATAATTAAATTTTATTATCATGTTAATATGTTATGTGATTATGTCT
This sequence comes from Zingiber officinale, assembly GCF_018446385.1. Classification (NCBI taxonomy): domain Eukaryota; kingdom Viridiplantae; phylum Streptophyta; class Magnoliopsida; order Zingiberales; family Zingiberaceae; genus Zingiber; species Zingiber officinale. The sequence goes on from NC_055996.1 coordinate 102,333,083, forward strand.
TGTTATATATTATTTTTTCAGATTATTTGTTAGACTGTTATCAATGGCAAGCAATCCATCTTCGACAGCATCTGTCACTCAACCCGAATCCGGGATTCTTAAAAAAAAGTCAAATGACATCGGATGGGAGTTTGGGAAATTGATTGATCCTAAGAACCTTGACAAAATTAAATGTAAGTTATGTGGAAAAGCAATGTCAGGAGTGTATAGGATAAAGGAGCACATTGGAAATATACCTGGAAATGTATCTGGTTGTCGAAAAGCATCTCAAGAAGACAAAAATAAGTGCAAACAGGTTATTTTAAAAGGGAGGAACAGAAAGAAGAACAAAATAATGGAAGAACAAAGTTGTAGAACAGATGTGACTATTTCCGTAGATGAAAAAGGTCTTGAAATTGAAGGGATGGATGGAGTTAAAAAACCTCTTCCACTTGGCCCCATGGATAGATATGCATCGGCAATTGCTCCAGAAAATGCAGGCTCCAGTGGAAGTAAAGTACTTCGGCAAAAAAATATAAATGAGACTCTTTTCAAAGAGAGAACTCAACAAGTTCAACAATATGTTGGGAGATGGGTTTATGAAAATGAAATCTCATTCAATGCTGTTGATAATGATAGCTTCAAGCTACTAATGGAGGCAGTGGGTCAATTTGGACCAGGATTCAAGCCTCCAACTCAATATCAACTTAGGGAGCCACTATTGAAAGCTGAAGTTGAAAGAACAAAACAATTGCTGAAGAAACATGAAGAAGAATGGGCAAAGAATGGATGCTCGATCATGACAGATGCATGGAGTGATAGAAAAAGAAGAAGCATCTTAAATTTGTGTGTTAATTGCAAGGAGGGTACTACATTTTTAGAGTCTAAGGAGTCTTCAGAGGAGGCACATACAGCTGAACTTATTTTTGAGTATGTTGACAAGTGTGTTGAACAAGTAGGAGCTCAGAATATTGTTCAGATTGTTACAGACAATGCCACCAACAATATGACTGCAGCTAAATTGATGAGAGAAAAACGACCCGGGATCTTTTGGAGTTCATGTGCAACTCACACTATTAATCTCATGCTTGAAAGTATTGGCAAACTTCCACGATATAAAAAGGTGATTGAGCAGTCCAAGGCTTTTACCATTTTCATCTATGCTCACCATAAGACTTTATCATTGATGAGAAGTTTTACAAAGAAGAGAGACATAGTCCGACCAGGAGTTACCAGGTTTGCATCAAATTTCCTCACATTGCAAAGTTTGATTGAAAAAAAAGCTAGTTTAAGGGCCATGTTTACAAGTGATATGTGGGAGAAATGTAAATGGTCAAAAACAAACAAAGGAAAAATGACTTACTCTACAGTGATGAGCATGAGTTTTTGGAATGGTGCAACACTTTGTTTGAAAATATTTGCTCCTTTGGTAAGAGTTCTTCGATTGGTAGATGGAGATAGAAAGTCATCGATGGAGTTTCTATATGGGGAGCTTCTTCAAGCTAAAGAAGATATCAAGGTGGCTCTGAATAACGTGGAATCAAATTATCAGCCTATCATAGTCATTATTGAGTCAAAAATGAAGGATAGACTTGATCCATCATTGCATACCACTGCATTTTTGTTGAATCCTTATTTTTACTACGAAGATAGTTCGATTGCTCTTCATGAGGAGGTCGCGATGGGGATTTTTGAATGCATGAAAACTTTGCATGCCAATGAGTTAGATTTACAAGATACAATTATTAACAAGGAATTTCCAAAGTATAGAAATAAGACTGGGTTATTTGGAAAAACATTGGTAGCAAAAGCATGTGAAAAAAATGATGATACATTTGATCCATGTGCATGGTGGAGTACATACGGTGCTCACACACCTAACTTGCTAAGGGTGGCATTGAGGATACTTTCATTAACTACAAGTTCATCTGGGTATGAAAGAAATTGGAATACATTTGAAGGAGTAAGTTTTAAACTTTCAGTCTACTCTTTAATTAAATTAGTTATAATTTTTAACGTCTATACTCTATATTCAGGTACTAACTATAGTATTTACTTTCTCTGTTTTTTTAGATTCACACAAAGAAAAGAAATAGGTTGGATGCCAACAGGTTGAACAATCTAGTATTTGTCCAATTTAATGCTAGATTGTTGAACAAACAAAAAAGAGAAAAAAAAAAAAAATGTTGATGTCCTTCTTGCAAAAGATGCTTCAAATGCACAAGGTTGGATTGTGGATGGTGGGGAAGATGATGTAGTTTAACTAGTGATCCGGTGGTAGCGTCTATAAACGTCCGGGCGGAAGACCGTCGAGCTCCGACGTTAAATATCGAGAGACGAGCCGGCGTCTATAAACGTCCGGGCGGAAGACCGTCGAGCCGGCGTCTATAAACGTCCGAGCGGAAGACCGTCGAGCTCCGACGTTAAATATCGAGAGACGAGCCGGCGTCTATAAACGTCCGGGCGGAAGACCGTCGAGCTCCGACGTTAAATATCGAGAGACGAGCCGGCGTCTATAAACGTCCGAGCGGATAGCCAGTCACAAGATACAATCAACGATAGCCTGGTTATACGGTTGAGCGGCTCGCTTATCAAAAATATACGGAAAACCCCTTTGGGGTAAGGCACAAAGAAAAAGTTGGTCAGTGGAAGTTAGGGATATTAGCATGTAAATGCCGAGCGGTCACGTTCGAAAACCTAGCGGCCGCGCGGTCGCATGATAGATGCCATTAAGACGATCGAATTGAGCCGGACAGAAGCGTCGTGCCGAGCGGAAAGGATATAAAGAACATTTTGGCGTGACGAGGGAAAAATGCCTTGCTAAAACAGAAGTGAAAGGAGCAGAAGGTCATCTATTACTCATTAGGTAAATCAAACAAGTCATTACAGAAATAAGTTGGGCCGAACGGCGGGAATACAAAAAAGTTCATAAAAACGCTCCTCACACATCAAAATCAAAAAGAGCGTCGAGGATGGAGTCCATCACGCTCGCGAGGTCCTCGGGGGGATGGTCAGCTCGGCAAGCAGATGGCCTTTGGTCTTCAGATAGCCCACCGCCGCCTTGATCGCCTCCTCGAAAGTGAGGGACATCTTGTCGGTAAACTTCTCTCCGAAGTCTTCCGAGCGGAGGAACGCCTTCCTCCCTTCTTCGGAGCGAGTCGACTCCCCCTCTTGATATTCTTTGAGTGCGGCGTGGGCAGCATCGCTGGCAGCTTGGAAATCCTTCAAGTCTCCATCAAACTTTTGGAGATCGGCCGAGCGGCTCTCCTTCTCGGTGGCCAGCAGAGGATCCAGATCCTTGATGCGTTGCTCCAGCCCTCTGATCTCCACCTTCATCCAGTCCATATCATCGATGGCCTGGCGCTTCCGGGTGGTCGCCGTCTTGATTTCTTTATCTCGTTGCTTGATCATCGTCTCAAGACGAACGACCTTGCTCGCCAGATCAGAAGCCCTTTTCCGCTCGGCTTCCAATAATTTTTTGGCCTTCGTCAGAGCGGCCGTCGACTGCTCGGTGCCCCCCGCAGCTTTTTGTTTTTTCAACTTATCCTCCAGTTCGGCCAATCGATCGCTAATGGCGATCTGCTCCACCCAGTTCTGCTAGCAAATGTGGACAGGTTAAAAACATAATTCAAATACGCAAACAAAGAAACAGAGCATACCCCGATGGCCTATTGTAGGTTGCTGTGGCCGAGCTGTCCGGGAGTCATCTTGGCTATTCGACGCCGAGCGTCCACCCAAGCTTGGGCAAGAGGGCCCGTCAAGGTGGTCTGCTGCTCAGGGACCATTGGCCGATCAGCAGCAGCCATGTACGCCTCCGAAGGAAGGCGCAGAACGGTTTTAATTAAATTCTGGCCGCTCGGTTCGCTCTGAGAAGCAGCGGCCTTACCAGATGGCCCACCGGTGGACGAGGAAGGAAGCTCGCCCAAACGCCTGATACGGCGCCGGGTTCTTGAAGGGCTGGAAGGCGGCACCTCAGAGCTGGCCCTCGGAGAGCCATGAGGGGTCGGGGTACTCTCGAGAGAAACCGTCCCGGACAGTACCGGAGCATCCGCGCTCCGCTCGGGCTATGGCTCGTCAAGTGGAGTGGAGGCAGACGTAGATTCCGGTCGTCGGCGCTTCCGAGTGACTAGCGGAACATCATCTGCCGAACGGCCCTCTACCTCAGCTTGGTTGGAAGGTTCAGTGCCGCCCGCTGCCTCGTCGTGAGAGGTAGCAGCGGCTAAGGCTTCAGGGACCTCCTGAGTCCCCTCACTTGCTTCGCCGGTCGGATCAGCGGATCCAAGGCCCCGCTCGGCGACCACCTTGTTCTTCACCGCCTCAATCTGAGCGGCTTTCAGCTTGAGCTTTTCGGTTGCCTTAGCGCGCCACATGACTTCAGCTGCAAAAGCAAAAAATAAATCAGTTAGAACAAAACAAACGGGAAGATAAGGAAACTTACTCATGCTGCAGGGCAGATCGGCTGTGGTAGAGGACAAGCCGAATATGTGCATTACTCCCGGGAGGAGTAGCTTGCCAATATGATAGCGCTGACCAACTAGCCGTTCGGCTGCATGAAGGTAGGCCGCGTCGCCTCTAAACTTGCCGAACTCCGGTTGCGCTGGCATAGCCGTCTGCAACTTGGTGCGAAAAGTTGGCCGCTCGGGAAAACGTATATAGAAAAAATGCTCCTTCCAATGTTTGTTGGACCTCGGCATGCTATCGAAGAGGACGAAACCTATCCTAGATTGAAAAACAAAAGTTCCCCACTCGGCCTGCTTGGGATAGTAGAAGTAGTGGAAAATTTTTGGGTCTAGGGGGATGCCGTTCAGTTTGAATAAAACTATCACTCCGCTCAGCAGCCTAATTGAGTTGGGAACTACCTGGCCGAGCGGAATGCGAAAATAATTACAGACTTGTATGAAAAACTTGTGGGGGGAAAACGCAGTCCGGCCAGAAATTGGTCTCGGAAGAAAAGAACAGTGTCGGGCGGCGGTTCATGAGGCCGATCGGCCGGTGTGGCTAACACTATTTGGTGGTCGGTCGGCAGGTCGTAAGTCCGAACGAGACGCAAAGCGTCTTCCTCATCAAAACGGCTCTCCATGGTCGTGTACCATAGACCCGGAGCGCCGCCGGTCGACTGCGAGGTGCTAGTCATGGTCGAAAGACGAGAATACGGGACCAAAAGGGAAGGTTCAAGCAAGGAATGGAGGAAAACCGACTGAAGGAAACGATTAACCGAAAGAAGAAAACGTGGGGAACAAGAAAGAGGGTCTTACGAGCGAGAAAGATGATCGACGGGGGCCTGGGGTTTGCCGAAAGCGGAGGGGCGAGGTCACCGGAGAAAAAAGCGAGCAGAGAAGCGCCGGAGGAGGATGAAGCAACAAGGCGGCGGAAACGGAGTCGCGGGCTTTATATCGCCGTCCGGGAGCAACCTCCACCGTCCGATCCAGGTCGTCGATAACGAGGCCATCATCCAGCCGTCCATTTCAAACGGCGGCTGTCCCATCGGAAGTGACGCCACCACCATACGCTGACAAACGCATGATCGCCACGTATCAGCGGGATACTGGCCGCATTTAATGAGCTCCCCTTACCGTGCGCAGTGCACGTGATGAATAGTAGAGGAGAGCATCGGACATGGAGTCCAAGAGACCACAAGGCACGGACCAGATACCGCCGAACGGACGAGCATCATTAGGCCTGGCCGAGCGGCCCAATGAAATGATCGTTGTTCTGTTAGATCGGCAGTCCAGTCAGTCGGACTTCGCCTCCTTCGACTAGACTCGAGGGGAAGGCAAGTGATCCGGTGGTAAAAGCCTGGGACCCCCTAACGAGGGGTCGAAGCCACGTGGAGGTCAAATGGCCAAGTAGCCCGCTGGAGAAGGGTGAGCCGACCGGACTTGGAAGAAATGGACAAGACCGATCGGCCGACCAAGGGACATTCGGTAGTAAAAGACGCCCTGACAAGGTCAGGGTTCCGACGCTCTGTCGAAACAGTAGTTAAGAGCCGAGCGGAAGAACCAGGAAAAAATGACTGCTAACAGTCTCTATATGGCGCCTACCGGAAATTTCCCCAGCACACCAATGTCAACGGCAGGCCGGACGCGAGGTGAGTGTTGTTCGGCTAGCGCGTAAAAGGAGGAGGGCTGGCCGGACGGACTCCCTGTCAAGCCGGTCGGACGCCCCGGATTATGAGCAGTAAAGAAGGGGGAACATCTTCTGACAGCCGTCAAGTCATATGGCCAGGCCATACTCCTAGTCTGACAACGGGGTGTCCTGTTGTCCCATCGAAGGCGCAATAGGACTGTCGCAGTATGGCGTCAGGTAAGCTCTCTGGCAGGTGCATACAGGGGTATGGGCTGCAGACACATAGGCACCTCAGTGGAAGTGCATTAGTTCTTTCACCGCTCTATATAAAGAGCCTCTTACTTCGCCGGAGGTACGCACACTACGAGTTTTGGAGCCCCTTTCTCTCTATTGAGCTTTGCCTGACTTGAGCGTCGGAGGGTCGCCGCCGGGAACCCCTTCCCGGCCCGACTTCTGTGCAGGATCGCCGGAGCTTCGGAGGCCTGCGCCATCGACTAGGAGAGCGCCACGTGCCCAGCGTCCTTTGGTTCGGCGATTCGGACAGGATCAACTAGGTTCCGGGCTCACTTGGCAAATGGTTGATGAAGCAAGTGGAGCAGATGAAAATCTACAACCCCGAAGAAGCTCCAGAGTGAGAGAACTCCATGAAGATGATTTTGAATCCGAAGAAGAAGACGAGGATCACAATAATGATATTGAGTTTGTGTCCGATGAAGAACAAGTTCTTGAAAATTATGGAGAAGAAGCAGAATAAATACGAGTCTATGAGATATTATTAGTTGTGTAATTTTGAACTCATTTTGTTAAGACATGATTTATGTTATTTAACAATTATATTTTGCTTAGTGGTTACTAGTTCACAATGCATTGTAATCTTGAATTGAACTATTGCTACTATTTTCCAATGTTCTACTGTTTACTATATGATTATGATAACTTACTGCATGTTCTATTATTTAACTGTTTCTTTTACTCATATTTACTGAGCCTAGTATATTTCCTTTGCATAAAACTATTAATTTTCTTTTATAGTTTTTCATTTTTTGGTATTGGAAAGTATGTATTTATTTCAGCATACATAGTTAGATCTTCATTGCTATAAAATTGTTTAAGACAACATTTAGATTTGCATATGACATTGTCCACAGTCCACATGAAACAAGGGATACCGAGGAATCCGCCTAGCGGCGCCTAGTCCCCGCCTAGGCGCTAGGCACTGGTCTGCCGCCCGACTAGCGCCTAGCGAATTTTAGAACCTTGATAATTACATTTCTGAATATTTGATTAACCATAAGAAATAATAGGGAAAGTGACACACCTCCATCCAGGAACTTTTAAAGGCTGCAATGCATGGAAAGCATTTGAGAAAGATGTCAACACCTGCAATTATACTTCAACATGAGATAAACCACGCTGTGGAAAGACAGGCTCATAATAAAAGATTAGAAAACAATAACATAAACGTCTTAACCTGAAAGTTAGCATTATCAACTATGTCAGGGGAAATTAGATCCAGAAGCCAATTGATAAACAATCTGAAATATGGTCGTGGGCTGAAGGAAAGCCTTTTCTCTTCTGCATCTTTTTGGATGACTCTTACAGTAACAGATAAAATCTGTCCAAAAAAAAGTATTGACAAAAAAAGTTAAACATGAACTTTTGCCCAGAATAAATAGTTAAAACAGCAGCAAAAAGCAAAAAAAAGATAAACAGAAGTGTTGAAAATAACCTTGGGAAGCAGAAGAGCTTTAGTTGATCCCTGATCCATAGAACAGTACTAAATACAAAATAAAAAGGTCATTTTCCATACAATAGACTACATGAAAAGTAGATGCCTAATCAAACATGCTAAAGCAGAATCGAATGTGACAAAAAGTTAACAGCAAGTGAACATACCTTTAACACAAGAACCACGAGCTTAGCATATGAATCAATTGAAAAAAAAGATAGCAGTTGAGTTTGTTCATGCACAACTTTAGAGTAAGTGACAGATAACTCCTAAAATATGCTGTAGGAATTAGTAAACCACACAACATATGCTAGAACCAAAACTGATGGAAACACTTGTATTACCGTGAAAACACGGAAAAAACGATCCGTGATATCATCACCCTTTAGTAAACCATTTTGTTGCAGCTGAGAAATGTAATGACTGTAGGTTGATTCATTTGTCGTGGGAAGTTCACAAATCCGGCACCAATCAGCAAAGTAGGTAGTAATCTGTATCATATTCAAAGAAATTTTCAGTAGCAACAAGATCCAGTGTCCATAAAAAAAAAATATAAAGGAAGCATCCTGAGACAAAATGACATATCTAACAAATAGTATCCAAAAATTGATAATATAAAGAATTAGAACAGTTTGAGGCCAAAGAGTCCTGAGCTGATGTTAAGTTCTTAAGAATTAATATTAAGGTTATAAATATATGTTTAGGAATAGGGTATGCTCCCATGACAGACTTATATTGGAGTGCTGAATGATATTAAAACACAAAACAGGTCAGGACTAGTCTGACTGTGATGACTTAGGCTTAAGAATGATTAACAGTTCACATTATCCTATTGGCATAATCTTTTAGTATTTAATCATCCACTCTCGGTAAATCTCCTAATAAAATATATCTCCCTATAATTTGCTTTAATAAGGTTATAATATTAAACTTTCATGGTTTCATATTATTGTCAATCCTAGTCTGACTGTGATGGATTAGGCTTAGGCATAATTAGCAGTTTACATTATCCTATTGGCATAATTTTTTAGTATTTAATCATCAACTCTCAGTAAATCTCCTTACAAAATATATCTCCCAATAATTTGCTTTGATAAGGTTATAATATTGAACTTTCACGGTTTCATATAATTGTCAATCCTAGACAGACTGTGATGGCTTAGGCATAATTAGCAGTTTACATTATCCTATTGGCATAATTTTCTAGTATTTTATCATCCACTCTCAGTAAATCTCCTTACAAAATATATCTCCCAATAATTTGCTTTGATAAGGTTATTGTCGGATTGTAAGATTGCAAATAAAATCTCCCATTGAAAATACATGGGAAAGATCATAGATTTATTGAGGAAAAATATCTCTATTAGTATGAGACATTTTAGGTAGAGCCCAAAAATAAAACCATGAGGGCTTAGGCCAAAGTTGACAATATCATATCATTATGGAGATATTTAAATTTCTTTTGGTCCTAACAATTGGTATTAGACCCTGGACTGCCAGAAGGTCTCACCGCCGATTGTGCACAAGAGTTATGATCTAATTGAGTTATGTGAGTAAAATATTGACCTCGAACAAAGTAAGTGGAGGCTCCCGTGTCCGAATCAAGAGAACTAATTGAGCTATGTGAGTAAAATATTGACCTCGAACAAAGTGGGGGCTCCCGTGTCCGAATCAAGAGAACTAGACACTAGGGAGGAAGTCCTAGTTGCGACTAGGCAAGAAAGTCCTAGTTGCGACTAGGCAAGAAAGTCCTAGTAGGTCGAGTGGACTGAGGGACAGGAAGACTTGGTGGGTTGAGGATCGGACGAGGGAAGCCGTAGTCCTTCGTTTGAGGGGGGATTGTTGGGTTGCAAGGTTGCAAACAAAGTCCCACATTGAAAATACATGGGAAAGATCATAGATTTATAAATAAAATTATCTCCATTAATATGGGGCCTTTTGGATAGAGCCTAAAAATAAAACCATGAGGACTTATGCTTAAAGTGGACAATATCATATCAATGTGGAGATATTTAAATTCCTTTTGGTCATAACAATTATAATATTGAACTTTCATGGTTTCATATTATTGTCAATCCTAGCAAATTTCCAGCACCTTCGGACAAATATGATGTTTGCCAATCTCTGTTTAATTTGTTGTTGAAACCTGTATACAGATTAAAACACCAAAGATAATACCAGCTTAACTAAGTCTGCAAATATTGTCAACTTTAATTATTTATTTGACTTAACAATGTGTCCTACTATTTTTACTAATAATAACAAATATTTGAGAATTTTATAATTATGAGATGCTTCAAAAAAAATTATAACTCGAACTACAAGTTACGTTCATTGATACGGCAGATGATGTGGAGCCTCCGAGTCGGGTCAAAGTCCAGGAGACCGGTTGACATTGTGGCTAAAGTCAAGTGTCAACCTTGTAACCAACGTAGTCAATTGTCGTGGCCAAGAGATTATCCGACCGACCCATTGGGTTGGTCGAACCATTGGGCCAGTCGGACGCGAGCCTCTCAATATTGGTGAATAGCTCAAGGCGAGTCAACATTCTCCATGGGAGGAACTCCTAGTTGCAACTAGACAAGAAAGTCCTAGTAGATCGGGTGGACCTAGGGGCAAGCAGACTTGGTGGGTTGAGGATCAAATCTGGGAAGCCGTGGTCCTTCGTTTGAGGGGAGATTTGTTGGGTTGCAAGGTTACAAAAAAAGTCCCATATTGAAAATACATGGTAAAGATCATATATTTATAAGGGGAAAATATCTCCATTGGTATGGACCGTTTGGGTATAGCCCAAAAACAAAACTACGAGGGCTTAGGCCCATAGTGGACAATATCATATCATTGTGGAGATATTTAAATTCCTTGTGATCCTAACAGTTAAAATATTGGACTTTCATGGTTTCATATTATTGTCAATCCTAGCAAATTTCCAGCACCTTCTGACAAATATGATGTTTGCCCATCTCTGTTTAATTTGTTGTTGAAACCTGTATACAGATTAAAAAACAAAGGGATCCCAGTTTAACTAAGTCTGCAAATATTGTCAACTTTAATTATTTATTTAACTTAACAATGTGTCTTACTATTTTTATTAACAATAACAAATATTTGAGAATTTTATAATTATGAGATGCTTCAAAAAAATTATAACTCTAACTACGAGTTACGTTCATTGATACGGCGGATGATGTGGAGCCTCCGAGTCGGGTTAAAATCCCGGAGGCCGGCTGACATGGCGGTCAAAGTCAAGGAAGAGTCAACCCTTGAAGCCAGTGTAGCCAATCGTCCCGGCCAAGAGATTATCTGACTGGCCCATTGGGCTGGTCGAATCATTGGGCCAACAGATTATTCGATCAGACCATTGTGCCAGGCGCAAGCCTCTCAATATTAATGAATAGTTCAAGACCGAGTCAACACTCTCTAGGGCCAAAACTTCTTTGTCACTCGAAGATAGCACGATTAACTAGCTTGGTCGAGCGGTCTAGCCGATCGGAACTGTGGTTCGATCAGACAGACTAGACGCCCGATCCGATTGAACTCTGAGGCTAAACAAATAAGCTGAGTGAGGGACGAGTCCCAAGCAACACTATAAATTTGATCGACTTTCTCTTGCAAGCGGTTGCCGATCGGGTCATAGGAGGAACTCAGTCAGCTTGCCATGTAAGCATGTTGTGGGCCCCCCCAACCCAACGGCTTCATATTCTTTTTGGCATTTTGTGCCACGGAGGGCAGAGAATATTCTATATGCAAGCTGCATATCAGAAACTTCCTCTCTGTCAAACACAGAGATTGCGGGTCCTCTCTAACCAAACATTTTGAGATTTGTGCATAAACAGTAACACTATAAAAGGAGGTCTCTATCTACAGGCACAGGTACGCTCACATTACATGAGGCTAGGCAATTACACACGCATTTACTGTTGAGACTACTGTCCATCGCCTTCCACCGTTTATTAATTTGAACGTCAGAGTGCCTACGCCGAGGACCCTTCCTTGGTCCGGTTGTTAACGCTCTTTTTGACACTTAGAAATGCTTCAGAGTCAGATTTTGACCGTAAGGAATCTTCATTTAATCAACATGAGCCACGTATCCAATACTCCATCTCCACCACAGGATCATTCATATTCATATTTATATTCTTGTAATAATTTCTAAATAGCAAGTGAACTGTAAGTGCATAGGATAATAATTGAATAATCTTTTTCCAAAATGTTAATTTTGTTTTATATCATCTCAAGCTTTAAATCACCTGCATCAAACTATTTTCCATCCTGAGCTCTGTGCCTCTAATATCAAGATTTCAATTGCTCATATTGACATGTATCTCAGCACAAGCAAATAAAAAAAATCTAGGTATGGCCACCTAGAAATATTGTCAGAATGAAGCATGTCATTGTATAACACCCGATACAGCAGGAGATCTAAATTACTAATTAACGTGACCCTGACTAGATAAAAACATTTAAGCATCAAGATAATAAATATTGAGAGACAAATCAAAGAGGAGCATATTTAGATAGTGAAACAGTGCTTACATTCAGTTTCTAAAAAAAATCATCATAAAATTTCACACCACCACACCACAAAAAGAAGCAAGTGTCAGAAATTATATGGTGCCTGAACATAAAACAATTTCAGCTAAACTTAGAGAATCAGCAGAGAAACAAAAGAAAAAAAAAGAAGCAAGGATGCTACAGAACAGAGATGGAATAGAGAAAAAAGCATGGTGGAAGAGACAAAGAAATTATCAACCAAACAATTTCATGCAAATGCAGTCAAACATATAGTATTGCTTGATTGCAAAAGAAAAGGAAGCTGAGAGAGAAAAGGAGATCAAGAATAGATAGGGTCATGGAAGAAGCAAGAAAAGGGCAGCCAATTTAGGTAGAACAGAGGAAGAAGAAAAGCATTAGAGACATGAAATTATTGTGATCACTTGTGATCATACTAGTGAATTGGCAAATGGTACAGACCTACAAACATATGAGAGCATCCTGAGAGCATTTCACTTTATTCTTCACTAACTTACAATAAAGATTCAATTTAAATGAACACATTTAACATAAGCATAAAAAACAAGTATATAATTGAATACCTGCTCACGAAAACCAGCAGGATCAGCAGGTGATGGCTCATTAGAATCAAGCTCCTCCCTGTTTGTCAAGGAAAGACCAGAAAGACCCTGCTAAAAGAAAGGTTTAAGATTGCACATGATGCAAATTAACATCTTGCTGAAAATGTGAGCATCAGATGAAAACATTTTGCTGACTTAATTTATGGAAAAATACCTTCTTATCCTTGAATTGCTTGATCTTATCTTCTCTGTTCACAGATAAAGAAGTAGATACATTATTCTTAGCAATCTCAACTAACTGTTGCAATGACTCTGGTGACCCAGGCTTCATAGCCAACTGCAAGAACATAAATAACATAATGAGAAATTCCACAGATTTTTAGAGAAAATGATCAGAAGAAAATAAAAGTACTTTTGACAAAGCCTCAATGAGATTGTACAGCTCTGACATGCTTACACCAGGTTCCTGAATTACCAAAGTTTGCACAAGCGATATGGCAAACTCAGTTGCTGGTTCTGTGAATGAACAGAATGGTTAGTCCCCAGCATTCAAAATTTGCTAATGCTTTTGACATCACTTCTATTGTCAAAAGTAAAAAGCAAATCGAAGAACCAACTCAAAATTTCAAAGGCATTAACAAGGCACTTGACCAAGAAAGGAAGATAGTTTATGAACCATCTTCAACGTTTTGCTTCATTTTTGATAGTGGGAAAGGTGATAAATACACAGGTGACTAAATACAAATTAAATAATAAAAAGTTAACTTGTTTAAGCAGGTATAAACCTTTATAATCAAGTTGAATGATTCAAGAGACATGCATTATTCTGCTGCATTAAAAGTGCAAGTTAAGGGTTGATTGATTTCCTATAAAAGTATATATATACATATCAAGTTAGAAAGGTGATAAATAAGCAGGTATATTTACGTGACTAAATAAAATTAAGAAAAAAAAATTAATTTGTTTAAGCAGGTATAAACCGTTATAACACACACACACACAAAGTTAGAAAGGTGATAAATAAGCAGGTATATTTAGGTGACTAAATAAAATTAAGAAAAAAAAATAACTTGTTTAAGCAGGTATAAACCTTTATAATTCACACATAAAGGTGATAAATAAGCGGGTGTAAAAAATAACAAGTTAACAAGTTTATGCAGGTATAAGCCTTTATAATCAAGATGAAAGATTCAACAGACATGCATTATTCTTCCGCGCTAAGAGTGCGAGTTCAACATGAGTAGTAGACAGCAAGGATTATTATGAAATCCTATATATATATATATATATATATAAAATAATTTTCTTGATATTATTTTAATATCCATACTGATAAAACAGTTAGGAATCTAGTGTGTCACTGAAAATGAAAGTGGCTCAGAGGGGAAAAGTATGCTTTGACCATAACAGCATATAATAAGCTTTTCTAATGGATAATAAATTCTTCTAATGGGAGTGAAGGGATAAAAGAGAATTACAGAGAGAAGGAATAAAAGTTACCTGTCCAATGAAGTCAAAATGAATAAATCAAAGATGGGACTAGGGGAATCGATAGAAGGGCTTGGTAGAAGGGTACATGATAAAGACCTTTACACAAAACAAGTTGGGGAGACAAAAGGCAGGGAGAGAGAGAACTAAATTCTCTAGATTAACATAGTTGATAGAGGAATTGCATGGTTGCCTATAAGTTACTCAGAGGAAGAAGTCATCTTCCAGAATTCTGATTAATATTGTTAATGATCTGCAACAAAACAATACAATTTCAAACGATATTTTTGCATTAAGATTTTTTTCCCCGTAAAAGCCAAAGATGAATCAAATCAATAAGAATATATATGGAGTAATAGATGGCAGTACCAAGTGCTGGAGAAGGTACTAAGTTTTATTTCTTTTTAAGTAGACTCAAAGAGCATGATTCAGTATACGACCCTAATTAAGAAATAACAAAAATGTCATCTGTGCTTTCACAAAACAAATTCATCCTTTATGGACATCACAATGGAATTTGGCACTTAGTCACAAGCATCATCTACAGTAAAAAGTAATCCAACATCAAAATGAAATGCTAGTTTTTTGACTTACTATTCCTTCCCCCGCCTATAAGTTTAGCCAAATGGATGTTGTATTCAGCAAGGTTGAGCAACTCAGAACGAATAAGGCCCACAGTTATCTCTTTGTTAAACTTTCGTTCCTCATCAGAGTAAATTATCTGGAAAAAAAGGATAAAAGCTAAGTGCAATCTGACTCAAAACTAAAATTATTCAAGTCAAATGGAATATAAATGAGAAAATAAAATAGAACATGGCAGTCACATTAATAAATATTTCTATATTGCCAGATTGGCCACAATTTATAAATACTGTATTTATATAAAAATATATGAATTAAATTGCCCAGATCCCACGATCGAAGACAACACAACGACACCAAACAATTAAGGAAATTTGGGAATGAAAGTTTTGCATTAATATGCCAATGAATATAACAATACATGATGGATGAAATATCAAAAAAATCTACTATGTTCTTCAGACCAAACATCAAATAAGAAAAGGCTAATTATGAATGAAATTGGTCTTGATATTATCAAAGAAAGGTTCGACAAAAGCCTCCAACAGAGAGCTAACAGTAGACACATACCCAGCTTGTCAATTCTTTGACAACAAGTTTGCAAACATCTCGTATGACGGCTAGAATTGCTAGATGGGAAGCAATATGGAGAGCATTTGATGCATTTTCATACAAGCTCTTGAAAACCTGAATTACCCAGCAATGTTATTATATTATACCTAAAATTCTTGCAAGCTACTCAAAACAAACAACAAACCTTTTGGGCTATAGCTAATGAGGCTTCATCTCGACTTTCACATTTCAAGATGATCTCTGGCACATCAGCAACCACTCCCTAAATACATTTATGAAAAAAGTTAACATCTAGTGAAATAATGCAGGAGGGAAAAAATAAAATAAAATAAACGAAGTTGACAAAGAATAGAGACAAACTAACCTGAATTTCCATATCTCTGGCATCTGCAGCAATCATAGCTTCCAACTGAAAGAATTTTGTGTAATTATAATTGTAGTGGAAAAATTATTAACTGATTCTTTGGAAAAATCTTGAATAAGCTCTAAATTAAATAAGATGCATTTAGGGAATGGTTGCTGATGTGCCAACAATGCTAAAATTCTAGAATAAGTTGAAGGGTAAAAAAAAATAATTTGATCCAACATTAAAGAGAAAATAAGGTTTCATTTGTTGAGAAAATATTTTCCTATCTTCTAACTAATTGTACCAGCATTGCATCGAAAATCTCAGAAAAAAATATACATGTTTATGATAGTCAAAATGCTCTCTCATTTTGTATAACTACCCCTCTTAACTCTTTCACGAGTTCCCTGTTTCAAGCAAAAGAAGCTTCATAATCGGATAAAAAAATAGTAAGTAGTTAATGGTTTCTACATATTACTTTGACCAACGTTTCTTCTGGGATAAGTCATGCACGCACCCAATTCCTCCATGACACATTCAATCAATAACACAACAAACAAGACAAAAAATCACAATTTGGCTCCAATTCAAGTTAGTTTTAAGCCCTTTAAGGTGTCACCAAAGACAAGTAGCCATTTCTCTTTCTAAATGCAATATTGGGCAGAAGGTTTACACGATTGTCCACTAAAAGCAAAGGATCATAGTCCAATGCACATCAATGAGAATATAGATTAAATACACTTACCAGTGTACCATTTGCTCTGCAATTAAATATATCACTGATGCTTATGCCTAAGCTCATTGAAAAAAAAAAGATAGAAACAGAGAGGGATAGACACCGAGAATTACATCAACATAATCCTTGTGTACTGATAACTTACTAATTGTATCTGGTACAGGAAAAAATCAGAAGATCCAAAACCTTGCAA
Organism: Zingiber officinale; assembly: GCF_018446385.1. Classification (NCBI taxonomy): domain Eukaryota; kingdom Viridiplantae; phylum Streptophyta; class Magnoliopsida; order Zingiberales; family Zingiberaceae; genus Zingiber; species Zingiber officinale. The sequence goes on from NC_055996.1 coordinate 102,349,850, forward strand.
CACACATATTCTCCCATTTATACGATAAAATTGCACAACAGTTATTTAATGAGAATCTTACTTAAATACAGATTAATGAACAAACAAGAAACAATGATAATTGGCATTTGCACCCATAGCATAACAAAGAATAATGCACAAGCATACGAGAAACATTTGATTTCAGAAACTTGGAAATTTTCATTTTTCCATTTTTATTTGAATGCAACAGCATTAGTGCTTAAATGATTTATTAGAAATCTCATTAGAGGTGATCCTAAAAATACGAGTTCTGAACTTCACTGTAATACAACCGGGGTTTACAAAACTCCTATACAAATCAAATTTAGTCTAATTGTAGTAAACCACTTGGCATGCGTAACAGTTGCATAGTTCTATATACCAAAAAATCTCATGCGACACTAAAAGGGATATAATCCATCACACCATCTCTATGTAATTAATGACCCTTTTGAGCAAATCATATTCTGTAGAAATACTGCATTAGCATATGATCATAGGTAGAATCAATGAACCTTTTGAGCAACTTGCAAGTATTTCTCCAAAGCTTCCCCCGTGCTCAGCAATGATTCAGGTAAAACAGTTCCTAGACGATCCATAGAAGCTGAAACAGATGGTGCCACCACATTCGTCAAATCCTGATATAAAAAGAAAAGAAAAAAAATGAGTGTGCATAGTTTCAGATAAAAACTACCATAGTTTTCAACACCGACTTTGGTTGCAACTGCTGGATCAACCGTGTGCAGATCTGCAGCACTAACAACAGAAGCTACAGTAGAGCTAATTTCACCCCCATGTTGGGTAAGACTATCATTGGCACCATAAGTTGGGGAGGCACTGCAAGAATATTTTTTTAAAAAGTGATATCACAACAACTTGAAAGTTAGTTTACTAACTGCAAAGTAACTAATTAATATACCTAAGTGGTTGTGCTAAACCATGCTCTGACTCTTCCGTGATAAGGTCCAAGGGTTGAGTCGTGCTGAAGGGAGCTACTTGTGAAGTGGCATAGACATTGGAACTGACACTACCAGAACTTGAATCATACACGCGTGACAGAGAAGAATTACCCACAGAAGTGCCCAGACCAGGAAGGCCAAGAGATGCAGCAGCAGTTGAATTCTGACCAGATTGATTTTGCCAAATATTCTTGATAAAATCCTACATGGAAATGGGTAATAAAAAAATAAAAGGAGCTGAGCAAAATGTTATTAACCATGCAATAACATCAGGTTTTTGTTTTACATCATAGACACGCTGTTGTGAAAGGGAGAGGTGGCCAGGCTTTGGCCGAAGTGCCTCTGGAATTCGTGAAAGTGGCCCTTGTGCATAAAGGGCATCAAAATATGCAGGTCCAGATGCTTCCCTTTGTTTCCTCATGGCAGCCAATGAAGGGGCCATCTCTCCATCAATCAATTCAACGGCCTAAAAAAGAAAATTCCTTAGCAAAAAGATGCTCCAATAGTTGTAATTTGCAAGAAGACATAATAACAAAGTGATTAATTTATAGCAACATAAAAAAATCACATTTTAAAAACCCTTGTGCATCTAAAAAAAATTAAGTTAGAATAAGTATAGTTAATATTCATCTCAGTAGTCATTCTTCCACAGAAAGATACAATTAATATATTTTAACATCTTAAATAGGGCAATCTAAATATTGATAAGAGTCAAAAAGCTATATGCTAAGAATTGTTGTTCATCCAAACAAGAGAACCAGTAGAAATTTGCAGAAACAAATATTTGACAGAGTTGCAAGCAGACAACAAAAGCATGCACCACATCATACCCAAATAAAACTCAGAAAGAAATTCGTTTGGCGGAGAATAATCGACGATATTGAACAATACATCTCCCAGCCATCTCTAAGAGAAGTACTAGCATAAATTTGCCACAAATTAGACTTGTACCCAATATATTCAGCATCTTACTAATTTTTCAAGACATTTTTTGTGTCTATATCCAATCCTTCTATCACAATTTATTCTGAAAATCAGTATTTGCTAACCTAAATAATCAGGTAAAATTAGCCTCTTCATGAGGAAGAATTGAGGTTGAGTTAATTTTCAGCTGAGCCTAGTTATATAAATTATCAATTAGCAAATGTCTAAAAGATCTGGTTTAGTTTATCCTTTTTTTATTTAATTTTGAGTGACTATACTAAAAACAAATATGTGTTTAGTTTCAAATTTTGTTTTAGGCTATTACTTAAATAGGGATGTAGTCAAACTAAAATAGAATTACAGAATCACAAGCAATAAATATTTTCATACATCATTGCAATATAATAACAAGGGTAAATATAGAATGAAGATATGCAGGAAAAAAACATGTGCACTGCACATCTCAAGAATGTGCATAACATCTCAGTAAAAAAAAAGAGAAATTGTGTACCTTCTCCGATGCTACATTCTCAATTACAGCACAACCAAGATCAAGATGATCAGTTGTAAGGATCTGAACTATTTGCTCAACCCGATCATTTGCCACATTCAAAACTTGAAGAAGACCTCTTAAATTACTTGAAAGGGCTACACGAAGAGGTTCCTAGTAATTCAAAGATTAAGAACACAAAACATGAAAACAGACATAAGAAAAGAAAATTAGGTAGAAAACAGCACTCAGGTGATCTAAGATACATAAACCTAGCAATAAAACATAGGAACCTTGCAAGTCACATGAGCCAAGCTTCCAGCGAGAGTCCCAACCATTAGGTGGGCAGAACGAGATATGACACCATCATCAGTTTCCATGGAATAATCCTAGAAGAAAAGACAATATGTAATCGGAGAAAAATTGTGAGAGAAAAAATAGTTAGGCATAACATTTACTGAAGAAAGACAGAAACCTTCAGAACAAGTTCCTTCGTTGTCCTACTAGCAATGGTAACACTTCGCTGAATAACAGGAGATACAATTTCTCTTATGGCCTTATCCATTGCCACTTGAATAATTCTGATATAGCAAAAAAAAAATTACAAGACCATGATATTGATGTGAAAGGCTTATTAACGTGATAATTAAACAAATAGAAGCAAATACCTGTGAAAATGCATGTTTGACCCCATAGAACTAAGCTTTGGATTAATATTGATATATGAGTCAGAATTGGGAATTATTGTCAGAAGCTGCAAAGACAAACCAATTACATTAAGCACAAGGAATGTGATGCATATAAGAAATGAATCAAAAAAGAATAAATTTTTAGTACAACAATTTGCATCACAAGAACTTTATTGATACAAGAAGAATTCATAGATTTCTAAATCAACTTAAAGAGTTCCTTATTAGAATGAAAAATCTCAAATAATTATCAAATTATGCAAGTCAACTTGATTTCTAACTAAGCTCAGCGGTTCCCACTTCATAAATGAATATTCACTTTTGCAAAACATACGAAACCCAATCAAGTCCTCATAGTTTACATCAAACAATCAAGTAAGGATGAGTGTTACAGTCAGTATAACATAAAAATATTACTCCACCAGATTTCAAACAGTTAGAACAATGTGTCCCAAAAATTTTTAAACAAAAAATGAATGAAAATATAAACCTGGTTCAGAGAAAAAGGTGAAGGTGATGGAGAGGGTGAAGGGGAAGGCGATGGGGATGGTGTAACTTGAGTCAAACCCTGAACAGATGGAACTCGTTCAGGTACATTTACAATGCCAATTTTGTCTTCCTCCAAAATGGAACCTGAAGTGGTATGTGGAGCAGCAGCATACTGCCCCAGGACAACAGCACAAAAGTATAAAACATGATTAGAAGACAAAATATTGAAGATTCATCAATGAGGGAAGGGAAAAATCACTAACTACTTGAGTTATTGCACTGGGATGGCTTGCTGAATGAGAAGAACTATTGACCTCAGTTTGCAATTCTACATGACTCAATGGAGGCAACAATCCTGAATTAATTTCAACAAGTGGTGGCTGAGCTGCAGTGATATCCTTATTTGAAAAATCTGGATTGCCCTCCACTTCCCGAGCCTTGTCTATCAAAAGAGTTGTTGGTTTAACTTCTTTCATATCTACACTAAGATTCTTAAACAAAACCTGCAATACAAGAATAAGATTTGGAATAACTGCATAAACCTAAAATCTCTTATAAAGATGCTTAAGCTATCATGAACAAAGTGGTTCTTACCTCTATATCAAATTTCAGATTCATTTTGAGGTTTGGAAGATTATAGATCTCAGTAAGCAAACTTAGAATCCCCATAGTCCAAGGATTGGGAGGTTGATAAGCTAAACTGGAATGGCATGGTTCCAAAACCTAAAATATATGACAAGTATATAACAAGCAAACAAAGAAGAGAACAATATTGTAAACAACTAAAATCTAAAAGGAACTACCTTTGAAGTGAATGGGATTACAGCAATCATCAGACCTTTTTCATATGCCTAGCAAGAGAATCATAATTCATTTCAGTGCACCAAGGTAACTTCAGTTATAGAAAGAAAAGAAAACTGCTGCCTAATAAAGTGAAATAATGACAAGACAATTGGTAATTTGCTTTCAAGGAATGATGGATAATAATTTCAGTGAGGCATTGTATAACAGGTATACACTCTTGAACAAACTTTAAATGCCAAATTCCAATGAAGACAACAAATTCTCAGTATGATTCAACTCATGGTGGCAAAAGATGATTTGGTCGCCCCCAGCGCCTCCGCCAGCTCGTCAGTATCTCATGAATATAAACAAAATGTTACTGCTTGACATCAAATACTTTAGTTTATTTAAATCTTGACTGTATGAGAATCAACAAGGTAAAACTAGATCACTGTCAATTTACCTTCCATGTATACACTAATACAAAATTAAAAATAAAAATAAACCATTAACTGGTAAAATTTGTCCAAACAGGAAGAACGCAAAAAACAGATGAAGGAAAAAACCTAATTCAAGCCTAGCCTAATTGAATCCACTTCTTTAACAAGATTATGTAAACTAGGTAAATTGACTTCTAGAACAAGATTATGTTGCTTGATACACATCAGTCATACCAGTATTTAATTGTACCATATGGTATCACTATCAACCACAACAACCAAGCCTTATCCCACTAGGTGGAATCGGCTATACGGTATCACTATCAACCAAGTACAATAAAATAAGAATGGAAACAAAATCAACAACCAAATAAAAGTGAACTACTAATAATAACAATTAACCAAATAAAAACAAAATCAACAGCCTCCACGAATGAACTACTAATCTCATATCTACAATGACCATTCCTTTTAGATAGAACATGATAAACTTGCAATTACCACTAGCAGTGTAAGTAAGACAACAGTGATCACTAATATATGAAAGTGATCTTCTCCACTGTTCCCTTGGCAATTTAAAATGAGTAGAATGGTACAAAGTTGAAGAAGATAGCTGCTTTGCTAGTTTAGGCACTTAGCACTACTCAGCTTAAACAAAAAGAGTACAAAAATAACATTTCTGTTTCTTGCATTTTTCCTAAACCATGCTAAGTATTTACTATTTATTACATTAAATTAGCAACTAATATAGTTTTATCTTGACTGATTTATCATATGCAGTTTGCTCCAGAGTAGAAGCAAATACTAATTCCCTGATGTGGATCCATTTAGATAAGACAATCAAGACAAAACACTTGTATGATCCATGTGTTTACTACCATAAACAATTTCGCCACTCACAGTTTTAGTAAAAAAGCCATATAAAATAGTTGGTTTCCAGTTGTATCTTGCATTTATCCTGAACCATATTAAGAATTTACTATTTACCACATTAATTTTAGTTACCGATATGGTTTTATCTTGATAGATTTATCATGCTTCAGTTTTTCAGAGTAACAGCAAAAACTTATTCCCTAATAAGGCTCCACATGGAAAAGTTAACAGGAACAAAATGGATCATCATCATCAGCGTTGGCATCATTGTTGTTATCATTAAGCAATGTAAGTTCGGGATCGCCAAATATAACACCCTCCAATTTATGGAGTATATGATAATGGCTCAGCACAAAAATGAAGAATAGACCTAGACATTGGATTCCAATACAAAAATATACGAATGTTAGACTGATATCTCCCTGTTTAAAGATAGTTTGTTTTATTATGCCTACCTGGTTGTTGTAGTTGGGGAGTCTTTACTCAGCTGACAACTGACCTCTATATGCTCAAATAATATCCTTAAAAGAAAGATGTTAGACTACTTTTAGTGTAACTTTGCTACCACTGTACCTAGCCAATAGCCTACTCTTCATATATAGGACCTATATTCAAAAGCAATCAATCTTAATATTTTCTCAACAAAAATATGATCTTTATTATTCACGTTTACGAGCATACATTCTCTGACAAATCGGATATATTTTTGGAAATTGTTTGGAATAAGAAAAGAATGATAGAAAGTTCAATTTTGACCAGGCATGGACACACAATTGGAGCTTTACCAAAACAGCAACGGGCACAGAAAGTAAAGGGTTTGATGTAGGACAAAGAATCAAATTGCTTATAAGTTATTTAGATGCATAGTTAAAATTATGCCACATCAAATAAGAACTCAATTAGTTTTTTTTCTCTTCAAATTCTTTTTGATTTCTTTGATCATGGTAAATGAATTCATTATATTTTAAAAATCTGTGCATGGACCTTCGAAATGCTAACCAAACATTGCAAGACATTTTTCTAAAAGATTTCATAAAATAATGTGATTTAGTTATTAATTATGTATTCCTCTAGCAAAAATCTCTCTTTAATATTAGCCTACTGTCATCATAGCCAGAACTTTCTTCCTTTTTGTTGTGATTCTATTTCATTCCTTATCTATGATTTTTTTATCATAACGATTTTTCATTTATTTCATATTTTAAGAGCAAAATTGTGTCCAATATTACATAATAATTCAATCCTAATAATTATTAAATCATTAAGAGAAAACATAATTTTATTTGAAAATGATGTCAACTGTTCACTACTTTTTATTATTGTTCCTTATTTATAAAAAGTATTATTTATAAAATTCTTTGATACCATAAGGTAAAAGGGGGATGGTCACGTGGAGGAAAAGAAGGGCATTTTGGTCTGATGACCACCTCTCCTACGCGACGGACGACACTAGCCATGTTGCCGACCATGCCACCGACCATAGCACCGAATCTGCCTCCTCTTTGTCGGTCACAAAGTCGAATCGACTCCACAGCCCTTGGCCATCGACACTGCTCCACAAACCCTGGCAAGCAGCCCACAGTCGTCGACGTCGCTCCACAGCCCTCGACGAGTATCCCCTAGTCATCGGCGTTGCTCCCCGGCACCCCGCCATGGGATCCGACCTTCCGATGTCCTCGCCTTTCGATTCGACCAACCGGCATCCACCATCACTAAGATCCACACTGTCATATGCTTCTGACGCCGTTCGGTCCTCCAAGTCCCCGCTGCTAGTGGGCTCTGATCTGATTGTGTTCCGCCCTTTGAGTCGTTCGGCCTTCACGCCATTGCTATGTGCTGACATTGTTTCCTTCGTGCCGACATGGTGTTTCGGCCTTCACACCGCTATTATATTCAGGCCTGCATGCCACTGTCACATTCTGGCCTGCGAGCCATTATTATGGTCTAACCTACGAGCCATTGTTATACTCCGGCCGTCAGCTCCCTAGATCCAGCTCCTCATCCGGCCCACATTCATCTACTCTTCCGGGTCATGACAATTCGATCAGCATTATGACAAGCTCACCGGTCTACCAGAGAGTACTCCCTAGGCCAGGGTACTTCCCCATGCTTATTCTTCACAAATTTCATTACTCTAATATTTATCTTGCTCCTCATATATTTTTGAAACCTGCCTCAAACATCAGAGTGCCAGGAACCAGGATAACCCGATCGTTGTTTGCAGGTAGCATTAGCCGGAGGTCTTCTTATGACTTGATCAACCTAGATGACAGCTCACTCGCCTTTCTCCCTCCAAGTCATGACGGTTCGGTCAACATTCCAGCCACATCACTGCAGTTCTATCTATCTCATCTTCCGGACAGGATCATATTTGACGTCGTTTGTGGGAACTTCGCCCGATCGGGAACGTGAAGATCGACGACGTTGGAAAATTCCTTATCATAACCATAATCCCGAAGGATTTCAGTGAAAACATTGCTGCCACAGTACAGAATGAAAAATGGAATTTTATAGGCATCATTCTCGGTTGATTGAGACGCTCGAAGCTTACGGTTCTTCATCCTGACGAGACCCTTATTTTCCATATCCTTAGGCGTCACAAGCGTTGGATTCTTATTATATTATATTCTCCCTTATTCCACAGGTATTCGGGAGTCGAGGGACCGAGTCAGATTCTCAACCGATTAGTTTTTCTATTATATTCCCCCCTCACTCCATGAGTATTTAGTAGTCAAGAAATCGAGTCGGATCCTCAGCAAGTTTGTAGGTTAGGCTTTCTATTATATATCCTCAGCCAACAAGATCTGCTATAGCTCTCCGATCAAGGATTACAGGCTTAGCCCCCCGATCCAGGGTGTTACGGACTCTGCTCCCTCTTATTGCTATGCACTCCACTTCCACTGACATCAGGGCTCCACCACTCCCGTTCGGGGTCAAGCTATTGCCATCGGTCTCAGACGGAAGTATCGCCATTGGTCTCGGACCGAAGTATCTCCAAGACATTCGAGTCATACACGCCTCCAGACTCCCGAGTCGTTCGGCTGGGTTATATGTGAGCATGCTCTCGCGCCATGTTCTAGACTCCCGAGTCGTATGCTCTCGCACCATGCTCCCGAGCCGTATGTCCCAGACTCCCAAGCCGTTCGACCGAGTTATAAGCAAGCATGCTCTCGCGTCATGTCCAGACTCCCGAGCCGTTCAGCCAGGTTATAAGTGAGCATGCCCTCGTGTTACATTCCAAATTCCCGAGCCGTTCAGTAGGGTTATAAGCGAGTTTGCCCTCACGTTTATATTCCAGACTCCCTAGTCGTTTGGTCGGATTATAAGCAAGTATGCCCTCGCGTTTATATTCCAGACTCCCTAGTCGTTTGGCCGGATTATAAGCAAGTATGCCCTCGCGTTTATATTCAAGACTCCCAGAATTGTTCGGCCAAGTTATAAGCAAGTCTGCTCTCAGACCATAGTATCGCCACTAGTCTCGGACCAGAGTATCTCTATCGGTATGTCCTCTTCAAGGCTCAACCTCCCCCGTTCGAGGTTAGGCTATCTCCATTGGACCAGAGTATCTCCACTCCATTGGTCTCAGACAGAGTATCTCCACTAGTGTCAGACCAAACTATCGTTACTAGTTTCGAGCAAGAGTGTCCCATGGGCTTTGTGCCCTTCAATCTCACAGGCTTTGCTCAGCTCATATGCTCCACGCCCCACTTTTTCCGGTACCACCGATCATATGGGCCCCCCACGGGCTCACTTCTCGGCTCCGCAGGAACTCCATAGCATTTGCCTCGCACGCCGCTTAGCGCAGTACTCTACTTGCCAATTAGCTCAACACTTCATTCGTCTCTTTGCCTGGTGCATACTTGCCGCTCTGCTCCACACATATGAATTGCCCATTCAGCACTTGCATATGATCGCTCACTCTGCATCTTTATCATTCTCACTTGCCACCGCTTTGCGTCGATCTCTTGACACCACTTTCCTCGATCTATGATTTCAAGAGCCTAGCTCCCCGATCGAATGCTCACAGGCTCTTTGCTTAGCGATTTTACTCATTCAACATCATATAACAGGTCCAGCAATCCGACTCTGCAATCAAGAGCGATTCTGCTTTACGATACGCTTGATCTAGTCAGTCGGACTCGTGCCTCATTCGATTAGACTTGAAGGGGAGGCTAGTAATACGGTGGATAAAAGGAGGATGGCCACGTGGAGGATAGGGCTTTGTTGTCATTTTGGTCTAGGTTTTTTTGCTTTAGGTGTGAAGGACTAGCGTTAAGGGGCGTTGGCCTCCGTCTCTTCTTCCTATGCACGTCGCCGCCTTTCATTCACACAGCTGACACATGCGAGGATGTCACCCCTTTCTCTCCATCGTCCACAGCCGACCGACGACACCTCCTCCCTCGCCAGCCACGTCGCACGCTACACGTCGACGACCTCCTCTCCTTCACGACGGACGACGCTAGGCATGTTGCCGACCATAGCGTCGGATCTGCCTCCTCTTAATCGGTCACAGAGTCGGATCTGCTCTACAACCCTTAGCGACAAGCCCTTGGCCACCGATGTTGCTCCACAGCCCTCGGCGAGCAACCCACAATCGTCGAAGCCGCTCCACAGCCCTCGACGAGCAACCCACAGTCGTCGAAGCCGCTCCACAGCCCTCGGCGAGCAACCCACAGTCGTCAGCCCCAGTCGTCGGCGTCGCTCCCCGGCACCCCGCCACTGGATCCGACCTTCTGGTGTCCCCACCTTTCGATCCAACCAGCCGGCATCCACCATCTCTGAGATCCACACTGTCATATGCTTCTAACGTTGATTAGGCCTCCAAGCCCCCGCTGCTAGTGGGCTCCAATCTGATCGTGTTCTGCCTCCGCTGTGTTCCGGCCTTCCAAGTCGTTCGACCTTTGCGCCATTGCTGTGTTCTTGCATTGCAGCCTTCGCACCGACATGGTGTTTCGTCCTTCGCACCGCCGTTATATTCTGGCTTGCATGCCACTGTCATATTCTGGCCTGCGAGACACTATTATGGTCCGACCTATGAGCCATTATGGCTCAGACCTCCCCAAATGCAGCTCCTCATCTGACCCTCGACTCCCCAGATCCAGCTCCTCATCCGATCCACATTCATCTACTCTTTCGAGTCACGACAATTCAATCAGCGTTACGACCAGCTCACCGGTCTACTAGAGGGCGCCCTCCTCGGCCAAAGTGCATTCCCCTTATTCTTTACGCATGTCATTTCTCTACTATTTATCTTGCTCCTTATATATTTTTGGGATCTGCCTCGAGCATCGCACGTTGCCCCGATCGCTGTTTGCAAATAGCGTTAACTGGGGTCTTCTAATGACTTGGTCAACCCAAATGACAGCTCACCCCCCCCCCTTTTTCCCTCCGGGTCATGACGGTCCAGTCAACATCCCAGCTACATCACCGATAGTTCCATCTATCTCAGCTTCCGCACGGGATCAATCTTAATTCTTAATTATATTATATTGTATTAATATAATTATTTATATTTTTGTTTACTAATTTTTGACAAAATATTATCCAAATATATTAAGTTAAATAATTTAATGTCAATTTACAAAATATTATTAATAAATTCAATTAATAGTTATTAGTAAGTAATAATTTTTTATTACTTGCTAATAACTATTATTTTTTTATTATTGTTGCTGAATATTCCTAAATGATTCTTCTCATATCTTGTCCTATGGCCTTTTATTTTGGTGCACTAGATGAAAGAAAAGAGATATGAAATAAATAATAAAAAATATTATTATTTATGATTACAAAATATTGTTAAAAAATATATAATAAATTAATATTTCAAAGATTTGTAGGGAATAGATCTGGTTATTTTCCTTATCAATATAAGCTCTTCGAATTTTCTGGAGCATAATATTCTTCATTGTTATGATTTTTGAAATCCCACCCTTACATTAAATAATTTTGTTCATTTTAGACTTTTTATTTTGGATCCCAATCCAGTTATTCTACTGGTTCAATACAGCTGATAAATTTTATGACCAGCCAATACTGATATGTGAACTATAATTAACAAAGTATATTAGCCTTATAAATGATTTGTTATTTAAAAAATTATGAAACTAGCAACCAAAAAGATAAATTTTATCTCACATATTGAAGAAATTTGTTTTTACATTTTTTTTCTTCCAAATTTGATATTTTCTTTCAATCCAGCCCACCAATCCAATTGAAGCAAACGATATGTGTAGGATTGCCTGCACCAACATCTTTTTACCTCCTCTGTGTTGACCTGAGATGGGTTGGTGGAGGCGCCGGGGGCGTAGTCGTCTTTTGCCACCATGATCAACCCATCCCGATACCAATTCCACAAATCATGGCAAACAGTTTGCTTCTGATGGTGATATAGTCGTCTTATTTATAATCCAAATCTGTTTGTTACTTATCACTCACTGCATGCTCAAGGTTCACTAAAATATCTATAGTTTAAACATTCTTGTGCAAGCAAGTTTATACTTTCTTCAATTGTTGTTAAATAACACAGGAAAGAAACTATTGTTCAGTACTCAATCATACTTCTTTTCTATATTAAAAGTCTTATGGTGGCTTTCACTTAAAGCAGAATGGTATCAATAGCCTCTTACATATAACATACCATGCTTGTTAAATCCCAATGCTTTAGGCTCTTTGATGAGCAGCAAAGCCTAGAGTTTTGGGACCGTTTTGATCAATGGCGATGGGCTGATAAACTTTGAAAGAGCATAATTTTTTACTCAGATTGAATCACAGGACGAACAATATATTGAACCAAAGCTCATTTATAGATCTACAATTGATTACTGAGTGTAATTTGTAACAAACTAGTCTTAGACTAAAAAACATCATTTAAAGCCTTTTATAGGTTTTTAAGACTATTTAAACTATTTGTTTAGGTGATGTTAGAGAAGCCCCTAAAACACACACACCCCCAAAAAAAATGAGGAGTTTTTTATGCCTACTTTCCTGGTATTCTGCTGAATCAATAATTCTTTAGAAGATTGTTTCAGCGTTCATGTTCGAATCAAAGTTTCAATAGTTTACGCTGCATCACTTGTTCTTAAGAACAAGGGAAGGAGATAAGGGATATAAAAGGGAGAGAACTGAAAAGGAAGGGAAAAATCAGTTTACCTTATGAGAAGAAGGGGAAAGGAGGGAAAGAACTGGAAAAGTACAAAAACTACCCCTATTACCAGTCTCATTCTCGTCATCTTCTCCTCAATCTCGTGCAGCTTGCGACAAACCTGCTGCCAGAATCATCCTGTGCTCACATCCCTTCACACGCAGCATGGTCGCTAGGACCATGGCCAGCATCTCGTAGCTTGCTTGCTCCCCAGTTGATCACACACCACCTGCATTGTCACTCGCTCACTCACAGCCCCACCACTTGTGGTCAGCACCACTTCCTCCCTGCCTGATCACACAGTGCCCCCACCACCTCTCACCCGCCTGATCACTCACTGCCTGCCCTCCACTTGTGAGGTCATAATGAAGGTGCAAATGAAAAGAAGGGTGGTGAGAGTTTTTTGCACAGCTTTGCTTAAAGATCCACGCTTCCACCCAGCTTTGGGCGGAAGTATTTGGGGTTAAAAGAGGTTCTGCTGAACGGATTTGGAACCCCTTGCACAACCTCCTGCCTGTGGAAATGAAGGGGAAGGCAGTCAGTCTTGGGTGTTGTACCTTTCCTGGTGTTCTAAATGGCGGCCGAGACAACCGCCTAGGCGGGAGGTGAGCATCAACCTCACCGCCTCAAGCTGAGGTGATGCTTTAGGCGGTAACTCACCTTCTTCCGCCACCGCCACGCATGGAGTCGGCACTGCTGTCATTTCACCACCGCGTCACGTCCGGATGCATGGCTTGGGCGCATGAGCCCAGACGTGACGTCTGGGCCTGCGACATGTCCGAATGCATCGTGCAAGCCCGGACACGTCACCCGAGCTTGGCGACGGCTCGGAAGCGTCACTCGGACCCAACGATAGGTCTCGACACGTTGCTCAAGCCAATGACGCATCTGAACTAGTCGCGCGGTCCCGACGATGTGTCAAGCTCCTCGTCCGACTAAAACAGAGTACGTGAGTAAGTTGTACGTTAGGATTTAATTAAATTACTTTATGTTTAACAATTTGAATCATAACAATGATTGGGATAATTTAAATAGACTTAATTAAAACCTAATAAAATTATCCTATTAATTATATATATATATATATAATTGTATTTTTTTAAATATTTAAGTTTTAATTAATATATTTGATTAAAATCAAGGTTTAAAATTTCGACCCGTGCTGAGGTTTCGGTCTCAGACCGGAACGATACGATTTCGATATCGTATCGTGCCGTTACAGTTTCGGTATTTTTTATTTATCTATAGTAATTATAAGATAAATATGTTTATTGTGTATATAAACATAAGTTGTATATTGATTTATTATAAGTTCTCAATTATTGAATAATTTAATATTGTTAGAAAAAATAATTCTATTTAAATAGAATTGATATATTAATAATTCAAATTAAAATGGAAGTATCTATAATAATAATAAGTATATAAATTAATACAAGATATTACTTTATATTAATAATAATTATATAAATTAACTATTTATTCATTTAATTAATTATTAATTAAATAATATATATTTTAAATAGTAAAAAATATCAAGTAAAAAAATTTAAAAAAAAAATCAGAATATAAATATAATTTATTAGAATTTTTTTAATTTTTTTTTAAATTTAAATGAAATTTAAAATAATAAAAAATATATTAGAATATAAATAAGAATTATTATATATTTTTTAAAATTTGTAAATGAAATTTAAAATATTATTTTTTTAAGAATACTAATTAATAAAATTTATTTAATTTATTTTAATTTTAAATATATTTTTTATATATTTTATTAGGATAATTTAATTAGGGTTTATAAAAATCTCTTCAAAATATCACACATCCTCCTTGGAAATTCTTTAAATTAATTAAATAAAATAAATAATCATTAAAACAGAAAAAAAATCACGGCAGTAAGCAAGATCGCGTCGCGATGATCGCGGGCGATCTCGCGAGGGGCGCCGGAAGTGTCCGGCGACCTTGCCGAAGGCTTCCGGCGTCGCGCACGACGCCTTCAATGCCGAAGGCGTCGGCAGGACGTTGCCGATGGCGTCCCGCGTCTCCTCCAGCGCCGCTGAGACAAGGACGCCTCCCGTGCCTATTTCGGCCGCCCGGCGGAACGGTCAAAACCGTCCGTGCCGGGCGGCACGAGATGGCATTTCAAACACTGATTAAAACTAAATATTATAAAGAATAATGATTATTTATAATATTATGTATAAAAAAATATATCTATTAAACCGCCTAGGCACTATCTAGGTGGTCGAGGCAATAGGCGGTCACTGACCGCCCCACTACCGCCTGCGCCATTTACAACACTGACCTTTCCGCATAAGCCAGAAGAGATTTCTTCCCACTGACAGAGGTAAACAAACCTCAAACTCTATTGTGGTATCAATAATCCAAAAAAGATGAATTTAGTTAAATTAATATTACCAATAGTATAGAAAACTTAAAACTGTAAATGGGGATACCTCTATGATCAAAGCTTTTGGATCAATTTCTTTGGCACGCAATGCTTGATTCCTACCAATGGTAAACTTCCCAAGCCAACTACCAAGATTTTTAAGAAGAGATCTTTCTTCAGAACTTGATTTAATAAGATCAGATCTTAGCAACACCTAAACAAAAAAGTAAATTAAATTTAAAAGAAAAAAAACAAAGTAAAAAAAATAACATAAATCAATACTACTAAAACAATTGAGATGAACCGAAACAAGAACCTTGCAGTTCTCATAGGTTGCTTTCACTATCTCCTTATTTAGCAATTTTGAGTCAACTTTGTCCAGGAATTTTAAGTACAAGTCATGAAAATTTGGTTCAATGCTTGCTCTACAAGAGAAACCATTAATAAACATACCAGCAAACTTCAATCATAATCAAATGGAAGTATGGATATGAAAATGGTATTACAGAACATCAATATCAACCTTTTCATCACCATATACTGCGCAAACCAAGGATAATATTGCTCTTTGAGAAACTCATTGAACTCTTTAGCTTTTGCCTCCATGTTTGAAGTTGAAATATTGTTGATCATGAACAATATCTTGTCTTGGATTTCTGATGGAGGAACCTAAGCCAAAAAAAGAAGGATTTTTTGACATTGAGAAAAAACAACAAAGTACAACATTAATGGAATTAAACATCCTAGGGTTTGAGAGTAACCTCTATTGGCGTATCTCTCCTCTCAGCTGCAGCAACAAGGGTTTCAATGTTCAAGGCAGCCCCGAAACCTGTGCTGTAAGAGGGTTGCCGAAGCATGCCTATAAAAATAATATCAATCAAGTTCAATACCAATAAACCAAAAAGTATGAAGAAATAAAACATAGGCATAACAGCACCTCAACCCTGCATTTCATGTTCCACATGGTAACGGGGGAAAAAGAACCAAAAAGACTGCAAGTCTAATGAAACTTTTTTTGGCCTTACCAGAAGTTGTTGCACTCCGAGCACGAAGAAAACCAGCGGATGATGTTACAGCAGTTGCTGTGGCCACAGAATGATGAGATGTGGTCTGCATGTGATGTAAAGTATTTGTCACCAGATTGATAAGTATTAAAGAGGATTGATGAAAAAAAAATCAATAATGAAGTGATAACATAAGTCTTGCCATGAGCCTTCACTGGTGCTTCAATGAATTTAGAAGAGGAAATTTTAACTTCAATCTCATCACCCAATAAACTAAACAAATACCTTCTGATTAGTGACTGATTCTGCTGATCCAGAAAGAAATGGAGACTGCACATTATGTGATAAAAGAGATTTTGTATGAGCAGCAGATATGGAGGAAGCTTTGCTCCTTTCGCCCAGAAAACCCTGATGGCTCTGCTGCAACTGCAAAGAGGAAAATTGTTGGCCCAACGGTGTAGAAGGTGAACCCATCATCTGCCATGATGCATCAGATGCCTGTGTAAAAAATTAGGAAATTTTATAAAGAATTAAAAGCAATTATGCTCAAATAAATGGAAGTGTAATCATATCCCATCTGATAGTAAATGTAAGAATGAGATGGTGATATCTAAAGAAAGCACAAATAATCAAATACAAAATGGAGTACTCTCAAAATCATCCAAACTCGTATCTGCGATCACCAGAAAACTATATATAAATAATAAATCCAAACCAAGCTATAAAAACAAGAAAGAATGGATATGCATACAAGGAACATAAGGGATTTTACCAATACAAACCTCCGTAGTTTCAGTAGAAGGTACTCCAGAGCCTTGTTGATCAACACTAATTGAGTTAGTGCTATTTGAATCCGACTGACTAGAAGAAATTCTTATGAGTGTGCGTTCAATGAATGAAACCAATTCAGCATGTGTACCACGCAAATGAGATATCTGTAATATGTGATTGCAATATGAGGGCCACTCAACTAGCCGATCCGTAAACTGCTCTAATGCATTTGCACCAAACATAAACATCTGGATCAAACAGAAATGCAGTTAACATCTAGAAATAGAAAATATAAAGGAGGAGGCAGAAGATATATACAGACTTTAGAATCAACAGATTTACGCAATGCATCAATAACCGCACGTAAAGCAACACCAAGCATAATATGTGTCACCAGTTGGTGCTTTATTAGAGAACCTGTGCAAATTGGATAATCAAAAATGTTTTAATAGAAAAACAAAACACTAAAATATACTACAATTAAAATTAGGTTTGAAAATGGCAAACAGATAGAAATCTTACTGCAAATTTTAAGGCAATCATTACAGATGAACATATTGAAGTTAGTTTTGGCAACATATTGGTTGTTGGTGAGTAGGGCAGGAAGGGAATTTGGACTAAAATATTCTAACCTAAGATACAGCTGCTTTTGATGGAGAACTACCCTAAGTTGGATAAACTATTCAGTTTTATGTAAACAACAAGAAAAATATTTGCTCCAAGGAATTTGTTGCTTTTAAACTTTATGCACTTCATTATGCAAAACGACTTTACAGCATCAATGAAGATTTGCAACAAAGCTGCAGATTGGTTTTAATTTCAAGTAGACTCTTCAACATGGTTGGCTGGTTGCCCTACTTTTCTCAACTTCAAGTATGCTCAAATACCAAGTGAAATGCTTGCCCAAAAATTGCAAGATTCATTTTGGCATTTCAACTAAAAGGTTGAGTTAGTGCAATAAATTACCTCAGAAATGAAACCTAGTAAATACCAAAAAGATTGTAAGCCGACAGTGCACACATGAAGATATGTGTATCAAATACCTTTCATAGGCAATAATAGTGAATCAACATGAGCAAAAATAGTGTACTACAAGCAGAAATACCTTTTTGTGGTATCCTTCTAAAGGAAATTTATGAGAAAATACATACATAACTAACATGCAAAATTTATCAAGAACAATTTCTAAATTGAGTAAACATCTAAAAGGAAATAAAAGGAAGAACAGACACATAGCACAACAAGAAGATATATTAAAAGGGAAAAGGACATGACAAATTGATAAATAATGACTCAATTTCTTTTGAGAAATACATCCTAAAGGAAAGAAAATGTTCAACAGGCATGGAGAACAGCCTGAACTTTTAAAAAGAAAAGAACCTCACATATTGCTAAAAAATGTGCATCAAGTTAGACTCTCACCGTAGAGCACTGCGACTAACTTTAGTTGCCTATCAGGATACTTGGGGAAGAACTTGAACTCATCAAATAGATTCCGAATGATACAATCGAAGATCTTCTGCTCCCTGATATTAGTTGAACAAGTCAAAAACTCTACAATTAGAAGAAAAAAAAAGAAGTAAAAGGCTTAGATTCTCAAATAATGTAATTATTAGCATAGCGAAACAAGAATATATGTCTACCAATTTCTTTGTGAATGCTTATACACTAAGTGGACAAAGGAATCAACGAAGGATTTGAATTTTGAAGGAATGATAGGAGAATCAGCAATTTCCCATAGATTTTCTACAATTGTTGATATGAGAAACAATAGTTCAATTTCAAGTACTATATTTTGGTGTATCTGTTAAGAGGCTTGAATATGTTTTTCCAAAGAAAAGCTACCACAAATGAAAAATTGAAAGTTCCCAGATTAATTACTCAAGATGGATGTTCGATCCAAAAAATATTAAATATGGACAAGGAAAAATAATTGTCACTGCTGTAAAATGGAGTGTGAAACACATTGACTTGATAAATAATGCTGCATTGTTTTGATTGAACATCAACATAGACATTTCTTTCTTGAACGGCTTAAGTGCTTTTAGGTATAATAAGACAAGTGTGTTAAAATCATTAATTTATGACATATAGCACTTCAAGAATGTTTCAACTCTTCCAAAACAATTGAATTTCTTAATTAAAAATGAATTTATTTACAAACTGAAAATAAATCTTGCAAAGTGCACATAAAACTAGCAATAATCACACAATATTTAATGGGCATGTTCATGACTTTCTTTTTACTAGGATTCACATTGTAGAGCAATAACATGTTCTACTAGTCACAAATGAGGAATTGTGGGTATAAAAGGGTTTATAAACTTAGATGAGCCAACTTCTGTTAACTTGAGTTTACGCATCTGGATTATGTTGATGAAGCAGCACATAAAAACCATTTGAAGAAAGGAGATATTGTTGCTGAAGAAGTCTACGTCTAGGCAGTCACCTGGAGTTGAAGGCTTAGTACAGAGACACACAGAGTCCAACTGCTAGATGGACCAGGTCATGAGATGTTACCCATAAAATCCATAATCAAAGTTCTCTGACTATAGAACAACAAAAATAACCACAAATAAGACTAATCATGATATTTGACAAACACCCAAAATTTGACCAATCGCACAGTTGAACGATGCAAAGCAGGAGAGTAGAAGAGAAATGCTCCCAAATTACAATGGAAATTGAACTAAAGAATCAAGCTAACTTGACAGACCTTAGATCAGAAGACTCTCTGAAACGTGCAAGCATCTGAATCATTGCATCAATAGTCAACTGTCCAGAGAACATTTGATGGAAATAGGCATTCACCTCTGTGTCTATATCATCTGAGATACCCTCTGAAACTGGTGGAACAAATGGTCCAACAGTTGGAATCCTTGGAATAGATGAGCTATGCAGTTTCTTCATTTCCTCAAAATGCTGATTAGAAATCAGCTGTCCTGAATGTGCCTGGAAAACCTGCAATAGGAATCTTTATTTGTGACGTTCTGCAGTGTCATGAATAACTGGATTTTCATATCAAAAAGATAATAGAAACAAGGAGCTATGAAATAACCTTGAAGAATATTGAACATGTTTCACGATACGCATTCAAAATAGTTGATTGAAATTGTGGAAGAGGGGCATCTGGGACATCGGCTGTTGCATCCGCAAGTGCTTCTTTTAAAAACCTCAGACAATCCTGGAGTACTAGAATTTCTTGAAACAAGCAAAGCAAGTGAACTAATTATGCAAAAAAAATAACAAACTTGCAATCATATTACCTCAAAGAAAGCATCTTTATATGTACTTAAATATTCATTCAACCAATTCTCGAGATTAATGTGATCTTTACTAGAAGCAACGGCAGCCAATCTAATGCTAAAAGGAAAAGGAGTTGCAGCCAGAACTGATGATAAAATCTGCATAGAAAGAGTTAGGCATGTAAATGCATAAGCACATACAAATGGCAGCTACCCATATATCAACAACTATTACAAATGAAATATTTGAATGTTCGTATATAGAACAGCAATAGTGATACATAAAGATTGTTGTTTTGTTAAGACCTTGAGCAATTAGCAGTTTACAGATTAAGCATAAAGCAACATACCACAGATTGCTGACACAAGATTTAAACTTACAGAAACAGAAGGTTGTTGGAGGCAATTAGAGAGTGGTAAACCTGTCTCAACATATATTTTCCTTGAGGATGAAGTTTAAATTTTGTCAAGCATGGTAGAATCATGATAGGTGGTTAGAAAAACTAAATAGCTCTATGTCATAAACACCTTACAGATTCCTCAATTCAACTCTTCCAATAGCTCTCTTTTCATTGGTTGCTAGAGGCTGTTCTAATCAAATCAACAAGCATTACTACTCATATTGCCCCATTTCCATCAAAATTGAGTTCCTTCTGTTGTGTCATTTTTAAAGGTGAATCTGTTGGGGAAAAAAATAGGTCGAAGCAGAAACTACTTTTAGTAACACTATCCATATGTGCAATCCTACCAATCCTACTTTTAGTAACACTCTTTTAATTGGTTGCTAGAGGTTGTTCTAATCAAATCAACAAGCATTACTACTCATATTGCCTCATTTCCATCAAAATTGAGTTCCTTCTGTTGTGTCATTTTTAAAGGTGAATCTGTTGGGGAAAAAATAGGTCGAAGCAGAAACTACTTATTATAGTAACACTCTCCATATCTGCAATCCTACCAAGAAACCTGAGTACCAAACTTCTCACTTGAGTCCACAATCTAGAATCCATCATATAAAAATAAGTTGTATATTGATTTATTATAAGTTCTCAATTATTGAATAATTTAATATTATTAGAAAAAATAATTAAAAATAATTTTATTTAAATAGAATTGATATATTAATAATTCAAATTAAAATAGAAGTATCTATTATAATAATAATAATAATAATAATAATACAAGATATTATTTTATATTAATAACAATTATATAAATTAACTATTTATTAATTTAATTAATTAAAACCTATCTGGGACCTACATGTCTCATCAATGATCTTCAATAGGAACATCCATTCAAAGACTCATGGGGAATTAGGTTCATAACCAACAATCATATGGAATTGCAGCATGTACAAGTGATCTAACCTGAGAATTTTACATCTGGACAAAATGAGCAATTACATTAGCATGTTTATGAATATCCATATTTTACTTGAATATTTTTCAAATCCTAAAATCATCCCTTCTTTTATGACATCATCTAATATTTTTAGAACTACCAAGTATCAGCTATCAGACTCTGCTTAAGCTGTAGGCAAAGGCAAATGAATATTCTATCATCCTAGAATATGAGAATATTATTCAAACTACCAAATCTTTAAATGAGCTCTAAGCCACCGGAAATAAATGTTGAATTATCCTAGCATATGACCCTATTATTGAACCACTCCATATTAAGAGTGCTGCCTAGAAAAAGCAATGCACCTGCATTAACAACTAAGGCATGCCACTTAAATCACCAACCTCCTAAGATGCAAAATGGAAATAAAATATTAAAGACTAATTCAAGTAGCAAGAATTTTCAAATAATACTCATGCT